>NW_024037035.1:0-300000 GCF_905115235.1 Hermetia illucens | reverse complement strand
CCCATACAATAAACATCAATGACTCATAATAAGATAAAACTGAACATCCAACACGTGAAGCATAAACAAGAAATCGTTGCAATATCAAATAACATAAACACCATCAGAGACGAAGGAATATAAAATGCATATTCAGCAATGAGTCATTGAAAGAATAGAGTTACTGGGAAAAATCAGATAAGACAAGATCGCAAGATCAGCAGTTTGTGCCCTTTGCTAGAAATAGTATTTAAGTAACAATTGTTCTAATAGTAAGTCAGTTCTAGAAAAACTTCGAAAACATAAGAAGCGAATAAAGGCTATTTTTCTAACTGTGTTGTTTTTTTCCCACTAGAGGGTTTTCAGTTTCGGTTACCACTAAGCGAAAAGCAAGGTAACAAACGCAAACGTGAAACGAACTACAGTGAAAATTCGGTAGTGACAATTAGTTTTGATACAGCACCTGGTGGGGCGAGTATACCTACAAGAGCGCAAAACTAACAAACAAACAAACGTAATAATCAGCCAACCTACCTAAAAATAATAACTAAAAATCAGTTAACAATAGGGCTAGCATTGCCACAGGACAATATTCCGAATATTCCCTGCTAACCAGGTTGGAAAAAACTGAGTTGGAATAAAATAAAATAAACACAATAACACCAATAGTGATTATTAGTGCTACTAACTTCAGAAAGCACCTGGTGGGGCGAGTATACCTACGGGAGTACTGAAGTCCAACTGTAAATCCAGTTCATCGAGAACTTTACCGTTACCAAGGGATTTCGACCTAGTAGATCCAGGCATCGAAAAAAGAAGGTAAGACGTAAACTTACACAAAAGTACCTTTACTGAAACCCTCCACCAACCCAAAACATAGTAACGAGGAAGAATTATATAATAAAACACAATAACACTAAACGGATAGTCTTATACAATCAAATCACCAGATTGGTATTCTGTAAAAGATAGGTTTAGACAAGAATTTGGAGTATCAGATTCATGCGAACCTTTACTAATCAAATTAGCAGAAACTACCAGTTATAACGAAAAACAAAAAAAGAAATTACTCTATATATGAAACTTATAACAGACTATTAAACATAAAAACACATTTCACACATCAACAAGATCCCAACATACTAGAAGCTCTTGCCTATAATCATAAAAACGTAGACAAAGTTATCCTTAGTGAATTTCAAGCAGTGATACCCCGAACAGAAGCATGGGCAGTAAACTCAATAAAACCAAATAATATTACAGAAGCCTATAATTATTTGAAGGAAACAGCAGACAGAATTGACTCGACAGTAATAAAACAAGACTTTAGACCGTACAAAAATAAACCAAAGAACAACTATAATAACTCCAACTACAATAAAACTTATCAAGATCCACATAAGACTGTAGACAATCAAACTAGAAATTACTTATCCAAAAATAACAATTTCTTACCTAAACAACATAGATTCCAAAATACGAGAACAAATACTAACTACTATGGTAATAATTACAAAAAAGGAAAGAAAACCCATACAACAGAAACTGCCGACGCAAGTACGCGAACTCAAATAACTAATCTCAAATACATATACCCCTAGACCAAATTCAAACCCCAGAAATGGAAGTCACTTTTCAAAAATGGATACCCAAACCATCCAATCGGAACAAAATTTTCAATTTTAGGCTCCGAAAAATACCTTTACCAATAATAAACCTCTCCATCAACGACGAAGTCATACCAATACTCATAGGCCCTGACCCTACAACATCCAGCCTAGGCCAATATTGCTTACAACAATTCGAAAGAATAAAACTAGATACCCCAATAATAATAAACGGATTAGAAGGAAATTTCAAGGTACAATTTAAAATGAAGACGGAGATGTCCAAAGAATTGAACATGCCATCCAATCATAAAATTCTATAGGATATAATGAACTTCTCAGAAAAATTATTTAAGGGAATAATCGGTCAAAATCTATTTCACCCATTAGGGGCAATCATCGATGTATGATGTATGTATCTTTTGAGAAACAACAGTCTCCCACCAAAATCTTAAAAAAAGTCAGCGAACTCCTAAACAAGGATGGAGAATTATTAACAGCTACCTGCCAAACCAAGCATAAGTTAGACCTAACTTGAGAAAAACCTATCTACACCAAAATTTATCGTTTTCCACCCATTCAAGAAAAAGAAGTAAATAGACAAATAACGAAGATGTTAGAACCAAAAACCATCCGCAAATCTAATTTACCTTATAATTCCCCAATCTGAATTGTACCCAAAAAAAAAAAGACAATTCCAACCTACCCAAATGGAGAATAGTCATAGACTACAGGAAATTGAATGAAATCACAATAGAAGACAAATTTCTAATCCCTAATATTGAACCACTATTTGACAAACTTGGTAAAGCACAATATTTCACGACCATTGACCTAGCAAAAGAAGAAAAAGATCAACATAAAACGGCGTTTTCAACTCCTCAAGGTCACTTCGAATTCAATAGAATGCCCAGCGGACTAAAAAACGCCCCTGCAACTTTCCAACGCATGGTAAACGAACTTTTAGCTGAATACATAAACAAAATATGTGTAGTATACCTAGATGATATACTAATCTTCGCTACTTCCCTGGAGGAAATGGAACAAAACACCTAGAAAATATTTTCAAAACTCCAACAACACAACCCGAATATACAGACAGACAAGTGTAAATTCTTTACAAAAACCACTGAATTTCTAGGACATATATTAACTCCGGATGGAATCAAACTCAGCACAAAAAACATTAAAACAATCCAAAACTTAAAAATCCTAAAAACCCAGAAACAAATTAGATCATTTCTAGGAATAACAGGATATTATCGTAAGATGCACTAAAAAACGAAAATATAATCAATTGTGACGATCCCAAATTTCAAAATCTATGATAACAGATCCAGTATTAAAATATCCAAAGTTCACAGGAAAGTTCGATTTAACTACTGACGCTAGCAATAAAGCTATTGGAGCAGTACACTCTCAAAAAGGACACCCCATTTCATATGCTTCACGAACACTTAATTTTCATGAACGTAATTATAGCACCATAGAAAGAGAACTTCTGGCCATTGTATGGGCAACAAAATATTTCCGACCATACCTGTACGGCACAAAATTCAATATCCTAACAGATCACAGACCCCTAGTTTGCATTCATAACTTTAAAGATCGCGATTCAAAAATTGTAAGATGGAAAATCAAGCTTAATGAGTATAATTTCGATATAAATTACGGTAAAGGAAAAAGAAAAGGTAAAGAAAATCAAGTCGCTGATTTCTTAAGCCGCATAAATACGAATAGAAACGAAATCTATTACCAAAGCAACGTCCCTTCAGACTTAGCAATAATTCATTCAGGCAGAGAGCAATTAAATGATCATATCCCCATTAGTGAAAGAATTGTAAACACCTGTAAAAATCAAATTCTAATAGTAGGAAAAAACCAAAAAGAACTAAAAATAATTCACAAAAATAGACACATATTCATTGATGAAACAGATCTCGAAAACATAGACCTAGTAAAAGAAATTTTAAAACGAAACATACCAGAAAATGGAAAAATTGGTATATATAGTGAAGTAAACTACCCACAATATAATAAAGTTCAAAAAGAAATCATAAAACTATTCAGTAATAATAAAAAACTGAAATTCCTAAAATATAGTAAGCGAGCAATTGATCTTCTAGATCAAGAGCAAACACTCAGAATCATTAAGACCGAGCACGATAAAAACCACCTAGGAACCAACAAAACATACCTAGAATTAAACAAGTCGGAATACCGGAAGCTCGTGCTTCGGGTATAAAGGTTTTGTGTTCATCTTATCTAATTTCAATGCACATTTTTCTACCCGTATACAGCTACAAAACTACGAGACATATGTACATATTACAGCCGTAGATGTTACGCTCACCCTAAACAAACAAACTGCCTATTTTCGAATACTGTACACATATTGGCACGTATATAAATTGATCATACCCATATTTCCGATTTACTTCTTATATCTATCTGAATTAGGTTCTACCCGCAAAGTTCATTAGCACGCATATACTATATACCTACATACACACATGTCCCGTTGGAATAATTGATATTCATATACAAATGATTAAAGAACTAAAACAAAATAATTCTTTTCCACCCAATTCATACGAACTTACTTCGTTGTGGTATTGACGAATTGATATGTGATGATGACGTCATCAGGTTGTAGAGTGCACGAAATTCACAAAAAATTGTAAAGTTTTACCTCCTATAACTTTGTTAATACTAGTTGCATTTTCTTCAAGCTTGACCAAATTGTGCATTATATTCTTCATTATACCTATGCCAAATTTTGTACTTCTAGGACGAACATAAGGGGGGTGCCGTGTAAATTTCTAAAATGTGGAAATATACTATTATTAAGTTTATTTGTGCAGATATCGGAACCGGATATATTTTCAGGCCTAGATTTCATAGAGATGCACTACTGAGATTTTTTTCGGATTTTTCGGTTGGATAGGTTCTGAGAACGAGACCTGTTACACTTTTTGGGGGTCAAATTTTGAGCCCTTACTCCCCTATGTTTCACCCAATATCAAATAATGAACCGGTTTCGAAAAGTACTAATTGAGACCTTTCATTTCATACCCATTATGGCCACATTTTATGAAAAAAATTTTGCATCCTCCTTTCACATGTATGGGGAGCCTCCCTTAAAGTTACCACAAAATGGTGTCAGTTGCTGCATGTAAAAGGAACGGCGGATCACATACTCCTACCAATTTTCGTGACAATCGGTTGAGCCGTTTCCGAATAAATCGGTTGTGACAGACAGACAGACAGACAGACAAACAGACGGACAGACAGACATCGAATCGATTCTAATAAGGTTTTGTTTCACACAAAACCTTAAAAACATAAACAAAATCTATAGTGTATCGGAAAATTGTAAATCTTCTAACAACCTTTCAATTTGTAAACAGAGTATTATATTGGACATAACTAATTCATCCTGTGTACCTAATATTTTACGAAGCTTAGATTCCATTTGTAATAAGATAAGCAATCAACACATACCAACCGTCGAACAAATCGCTCCAGATATGATCATTGTGAACGATTTCAATGAGACAATCAACATCGAAGGCGCAGCTCAGAAGCTAAAGGGAACATTCGTAATCAAATTCAATAAAGCAACAATCGAAGTCAATAGCCAAACATTCATCTCATGAGAAGTCACGAGCTTCGAAGCTCTTCCTGTCATCCTACAACCAACACCAAGGGAAAAGCAGTATCGAGAGCTATTATCCCTCGAAATGATGAAAGAGCTAAATACTAATGACACGAAACAGATCGAATTATTGCGGGCTGAAAAGGAAAATGAGAAATGGATCAGCTATGGACTCATAACCACGTTATTTGTCTTCCTGGTCATCATAGTCCTCTTAAAAATATGTTTTCAACCAAACATCATATACGAAATTAATGCACCTGTAAAGGACGAGCAAACTACCACACATCGTTTGGTTGAGATAAATCCGCCCTCATCAGTTAACATTTCACCATACATATTCCAACATCTATAAAAACAGCCCTAAAGAATCCAAATACCACCCAATATTCAACAGTTGTAAACAGATGAGGACATCTGCATCTAAAAGGGGGGAAGAGTTACCATTTCAAAAAGCGAATGTCAGCGAATTGCAACAACACGCGCCAACAACCTCATCAATAGGTCAGCAATATTAACACGCGCTACCTGGTAAGCAGAATTCTACCGGATGCACCGGAACGCATTGCTGAAGCTGCAGTAATTATACAGGTGTAATTTATTATTAAGTAAATCATGTGAGTTAGACACGATCCACAAAGCGGCCTCTGCAATCCTCGGGGTCACCAAGCCGGGTAAGCGGTACATCAACCGAGATACTTGGCTTTGGAATGATGATGTTGAAATGAAGGTCCGTGAAAAGAAACGCCTCTACCACAAATTTCTCGACGATAAAACGCCTGCTAATTGGCAAATTTATAAGAATGCCAACCGGGAAGCAAAGAAAGCGGTCGCTGTCACCCGAGCGAACCATTTCAAAAATCTTTACGATAAACTGGACACTCGGGATGGCGAGAGAGATCTGTACCGACTTGCTAAAAGCCGTGATGAACGCACACAGGATATCGAACACTTCTGTTGTGTTAATGACAAGAACGGTACTTTGCTTACTGATCGTCGAGCCGCGACGGATAGATGGCGAGAATACTTCGAGCAGATTTCAACTGAAGAATTTGCTCATCCTCCACTTCCACAATCATTGCCGACATTTGGAGCAGTTCCACCAGTCGGCGCAACTGAAGTCGAGGAGGCAATAAAACAAATGAAATCGGGGAAAGCAACAGGACCTGACGACATTGCATCTGAGCTCTGGAAAGCAAAGAGCTGGGACCCAACACCGTGGCTGAGTGAATTCTTTAACCGGGTTATTCAGGAAGGAAGAACACCATCTGACTGGCAAGAAAGTACCACTTTTCCAATATGCAAAAAGAAAGGTAGTCCAGCAGAATGTTCAAATTACCGTCCGATCCGGTTACTTTCCCATACCATGAAGATTTTTGAACGCATTCTTGACAACCGTATTCGCGAAATCGTTGAAATAACCGTGAATCAAGCCGGATTTGTCAAGAACTGCGGAACTACTGACGCAATACACGCTGCGCGGTTACTCATGGAGAAACACCGTGAGAAGCATCGCCCTCTTTACATTGCCTTTCTGGATCTAGAGAAAGCGTTTGACCGTGTACCACACGAACTCATCTGGTATGCTTTACGACAACACTTCGTGTCTCTGTTGGAGTTCATCAAGGAAGTGCCCTCTCACCACTCCTCTTTGTCCTTGTTATGGACACCGTCACACGGGATATCCAACGTCCAGCGCCCTACACACTGCTTTATGCAGATGATGTTTTCCTAGCATCTGATAGCAAAAATGATCTCGAGCAACTTGTTCGGAAATGGAATGATCGCCTCATGCAACACGGTCTCAGATTGAATTTAAACAAAACTGAATTTTTGACGGCCGATCCCCATGAAACAGGCACAATCACTGTCAGCGGCAGTGATCTGCCCAGATCTGAGCGATTTAAATACCTCGGGTCAACGCTATCAGCCAATGGAGAGCTGCGTTATGAAATTGCTTCACGCATTAACGCAACCTGGATGAAGTGGCGTTCCACAACTGGTGTCCTTTGTGATCGACGTATCAACGAACGTCTCAAATCTAAAATTTACCGCAATGTTGTCCGTCCAGTCGCTCTCTATGGTTCTGAGTGTTGGCCGACCATAAAAGACAATGAACGGCGTCTCGCGGTAATGGAGACGAAGATGCTACGTTGGACTAGTGGCGTCACACGTTTAGATCACATGCGAAATGAGGATATCCGCGATCGTTATGGGGTTGCACCGATCGTGGAAAAGTTGCGAGAGAGGCGTCTTCGATGGTATGGTCACGCAATTCGTGCAAACGAGAATTCACTTGCAAAGATTGGTCTGAACATCGAAGTCGATGGTAAACGACCAAAAGGCAGACCTAAGCAACGGTGGCTTGATACGCTGGATGGGGATTTGAAAGCCTCGAGATTGCACCCAGATCAGGCATTCGATAGAGCCAAATGGCGAAGCCGATCACGACGAGCCGACCCCGCTTGTGAACGGGACAAAGGCTGAAGAATAAGAAAAACAAGTCGGAATACCGGAAGCTCGCACTTCGGGTATAAAGGTTTTGTGTTCATCTTATCTAAGAAATTTCAACGCACATTTTTCTATCCGTATATAGCTACAAATCGATCATACTCCTTGATATTTCTCCAAACTACGAGACATACGTACATATTACAGCCGTAGATATTACGCGCACCCTAAACAAACAAACTGCTTACTTCCGAATACTGTACACATATATGCACATATATGAATTGATCGTACCCATATTTCCGATTTATCATACTTCTTGTATCTATCTGAATTAGCCACTACCCGCAAAGTCCATTAGCACGCATATAATATATACCTACATACCCACATGTCTGGTTGGAATATTTGATATTCACATACAAATGAATAAAAAACTAAAACAAAATAATCCTTTTCCACCCAATTCATAGGAACTTACTTTGTTGTGGTATTGACGAATTGATATCTGATGATGACGTCATGCAGGTTGTAGAGTCCACGAAATTCCCAAAAAATTCGAAAGTTTTACCCCCTATAACTTTGTTAATAATAGTTTGATTTTCTTCAAACTTCACCAAATTATGCATTATGTTCTTCTTTATACGCATGCCAAATTTTGTACTTCTGGGATGAACATAAGGGGGGTGCCGGGTAAATTTCTAAAATGTGGAAATATACTATTATTAACTTTATTTGTGCAGATATCGGAACCGGATATATTTTGAGGCCTAGATTTCGTAGAGATGCACTACTGTGATTTTTTTCAGATTTTTCGGCTGGATAGGTTCTGAGAACGAGACCTGTTACACTTTTTGATGGTCATATTTTGAGCCCTCACTCCCCTATGTTTCACCTAATTTCAAATCTTGAACCAGTTTCGAAAAGTACTAATTGAGACCTTTAATTTGATACCCCACATGGCTACATTCTGTAAAAAAAAATTTTGCAGCCTGCTTTCACATGTATGGGGAGCCCCCCCCTTAAACTTAACACCAAATGGCGCCAGTTGCTGCATGTAAAGGGAACGGCAGATCACATACTCTTACCAATTTTCGTGACAATCGGTCCAGCCGTTTCCGAATAAATCGGCTGTGACAGACAGACGGACAGACAGACAGACAGACAGACGGACAGACAGACATCGAATCGATTCTAATAAGGTTTTGTTTCACACAAAACCTTAAAAAGGGCCAGGGAGAATTAGATTCTTCTTGAATGGAATTTAAATATTTCACTGGAATTTCAATTATTCTCGTTAATTATGACGTCAGCATCTTATTTGTATGGCTTAGGATGCTATTAATTAGCACGAAATTGATAAGTTTGAACTGCTATAACTTTCCCATTAATAGTTGGATTTTTATGAAACCTGGCATGTGTATGCACGAGGCTGTCCTCTATGTCGGTACAAAATTTAATACACTTAGGATGAATTTAAGGGTAGTTTTTTAGTCTATTTCTAAAAGTTGATAATATACTATTAGTAAATTTTTTGAGCAGATACCGGAATGGGACATCTCTCGAAGATTAGATATCACATAAGTGTTTTACACAAAACCTTAAAAAGGGCTGCAGATAAATAGATTCTTCATAAATGTGACTTTAATATTCCACGCGAATGTCAATTATTCCGGGTAATTATGACGTCAGCATCCGATTTGCATGGCTTTGGAAGCAGTAAACTCGCGCGAAATTGCTAAGTTTGAACTGCTATAACTTTGGTGTTAATTGCCTGATTTCTATGAAATTTAGGGCATATACACGAAATATTGTCCTCTATGCTGGTACAGAATCCGGAAGTCCTAGGATGAATTTAATGGGGGTTTTTCAGTAAATTTCTAAAAAGTAGTAATATACTATTAGTAAGTTTATTTGAGCAGATATCGGAATGGGATATATTCCCCGCACCACCCTGATTTTTTTCGGATTTTTGGGTTGGGTAGTTTCCGAAAATGAGTCCTGTCTCACTTCAAATGCGTACATTTTGACTCCTTACTCACGTACTTTGCAATTTATGCCAAAACTAATGTCAGTTTCGGAAAGTACAAAGCGAGACCTTTCATTTGATACCCTACACAACTATATCCGGTGAAAAAAATTTTTGAATCCCCCCTTTGCATGTATGGGGAGCCCTCCTTTAAACTCCACCTAAATTTATGCCACTCGCTGTATGCGTGGGATTTCATAGTTCCCATCTGTCCACCAAATTTCGTTTGGATCGGTTTAGCTGTTTTGGAGAAAAATGCGTGTGACAGACAGACAGACAGACAGACAGACAGACAGACAGACAGACAGACAGACAGACATTGAATCGATTTTAATAAGGTTTTGTTTTACACAAAACCTTAAAAATAAATACCACTTCCCGAAACAAGAAAAGTTAATAAATGAATATATAGACAACTGCGAAACATGTGGAAAAGCAAAGTATGACAGAAAACCATACAAAACCAAGTTTGAGATATCCAAAACCCCTGAAAACGTAAATGAAATAATATACATCGACTTGTATATGAATAAAATAAAACTTTTTTACAGGAATGAAGAAATTTTCCAAATTTTTATATGTAAAATTTACCCTCGACTAAAACGCAGTAACCTTACAGAAATTACATAACAATAATGGGAAAACCAAAGAAAATTATAATGGATAATGTATTCGACATAATAACCTTACAACAATGGCTTAAACACAAGGACATCGACGTACATATTACAACACCTGGATGACACACTGGAACAGCGGACATTAACAGATTACATAACACCCTTACAGAAAAAATTAGAACCTTCAGGAACTAAACAAACAAAAAGACTTAGAATTAATAGTATTAGAAGCAGCAGAAGCTTATAACAACACAACCCATTGCACAAAAGAACATAAACTAGTAGAAATCCAATTTGGACACATAAATAAAGATAAATTACTTGAAAAACTGAAAAACAAAAAAGACAAATGGATTGACAAACTCAAGAGGAAATGAGAAGGCAAACCAGACATAAACAACAAACAATTATTCATCAAACAAACAATTAGACGAAAAAACGACCCATTATACAAACTTCAGGAAATAGACATAAAGGAGAATGATCAAATAATTTCTATTTTCTGTCCTAACCAACGGCACTTTCTCACCGCTAATTCTCCACTCCCGTGGCGAGTTCTAAAAGGTGGAGAGTTCCGCGCCATCTATTTGTCCGCATTCGCAAGATTCGAAATAAATTTCGAATGCTGCGAATCCTGCCGCGCCACATCACTCCGCCCCCAGATGAAACCTGGGGGTTTCGGCGACCGATCCTGGAACTTCGTCCACCGTTAATCCACAAAGCGGACACGACGCTGCCTCGGGGCGCACACGGGTTTCAGCCTGGACAGAGAGACCGCCTTTTTATGTCCGCCGATCTCGAGCTGGAAGAAATGTTCTCCCCGCGGTACGGGCCCTCATATGAAGGCTGCAGCGGCTTCCGGACACAATCCGTTCTGACCAGAACGTGCGTGCACGTGTCCAGCTCCTTGGGCGAACAGGCAGTGTGGACGAGTGTCGAGTGGGTGGTGACGCTTTGATGCGTCGGAGATTGTCCCTTAGCAGGCGCACCAACCCCGACTCTGTGAAACCTGATCTCTTGTCGAAGACCGGATCCCTTGGGAGTCTTGGGTTCTCCCCGTATACCAGCTCCGCGGGACTGGCCGCAAATTCCTCTCGGCGGGCTGTACGTAGGCCGAGTAGGACGAGAGGCAAGACTTGAGTCCAGGACGGATCATCGCGTGCCATAATGGCGGCTTTCAGCGTCCGGTGCCAACGTTCTAGCATCCCATTGGACTGTGGGTGGTACGCAATAGTCCGCTGGCGTTTAAAACCCAGGAGTTTGCCTAACTCCGAGAAAAGGGTGGATTCAAATTACATTCCCTGGTCAGTGATGTCACTGCAGGGACGCCAAAGCGAGGTATACACTCTCGACAGAGGGCTTCGGCACAAGATTGCGCCGGAATGTCTTTCAGAGGTATTGCCTCAGGCCACCGCGTGAACCTGTCGATGATTGTGAGGCAATACATGTAACCGTGCGAGTGTCGCAAAGGCCCTACTATGTCGACGTGTATTGTGTGGAACCGCTTGGTAGTGCGAGGGAATGAGCCCACTTCTTTCCTTACTTGCCTGGTGACTTTACACTTCTGGCATGCGATGCACTCTCTGGCCCAGGAATTGATATCCTTGTTCATGGAGGCATGGACGGCAGAATGTCATATAAAATAATAATTGCGCGACTTCTACCTACTACTGATGAGAACTACCCGAAAAGCAATCGACATCCGCACTCCGCTTACGATTTTAATTTTGAAAAGTTTTTATGAAATGTATTGATTTATGAATAGAATTGTGTTTTTTAAAATAAAATTAAGTTTAAATAAAATATAATTTATTAAATACTAAACTGTAATTTGAATATTCTGCTGGACTATCTTTCTTTTTCCATATTGGAACAGTGGTACTTGCTTGCCAGTCAGATGGTGTTTTACCTTCCTGAATAATCCGATTAAATAATTCATTGAGCCACAGTTTTGTGCCCCAGCTCTTCGCTTTCCAGAGCTCAGATGCAATGTCGTCAGATTCTGTGGCTTTCAGTTGCGCTGACAGGTGGAACTGGTCCAAATTTCGGCAATAACTGTGGAAGTGCAAGATGAACAAATTCTCGCCATCTATCCGTTGCGGCTAGCCGGTTGGTAAGCAAAATACCGTTCTTGTCATTAACGCAACAGAAGTGTTCAACATCCTGAGTACGTTCGCTACGGCTTTTAGCAAGTCGATATAGATCTCTCTCGTCATCCCGAATGTCCAGTTTATCGTAAAGATATTTTTCTAGTAGTCCGCTGAGGTGACAGAGATCGCTTTCTTTGCTTCCCGGTTGGCATTCTCATAAATTTGCCAATTGGCAAGTGTTTTATCGTCGAGAAATTTGTGATAAAGGCGTTTCTTTTCACGCAACTTAATTTCAACCTCATCATTCCAAAGTCAAGTATCTCGGTTAATGTACTGCTTATCTAACTTGGTGACCCCGACGGTCCCAGACGCCGCTTCGTGGGTCGTCTCTTTCAAGTGGTTCTACAATTTTTCCACATTCGTAATAGTTGGTAACCGTTCCGATCACTTCTTCGTCGCGTTCCAGTGGGTTTCTCACGCTGTTTTATCGGTGGCTTGATTTGCAATCAATGGTCGATCTTGAGGTGCGATCGTCTCATTGAGAATGCATGCACGCATGTATGCATTTTCTTGATCGGCCTGTCGCGGGACCTGTTACCATGAGAGATCCGGTGGGATTTAGAATAGTGGAATACTCTATTTATATCTTTACCTGATCTCAGCATTTTAGTTTTGTTTTATTGAGGATAGTACGAAGTACCTTGCCTCAAATCCTCATCCTTTACCTGGGCTTGGGACTAGCATACATGTTAATAGCATAGCGGAGTTAAATCATGCGAAGTTTTGTAATAAGCCATAAGACAAATATCTGCGAAATCTTGTACGTAAGCATATGTTATTATTATTAATTTTGTAAAATACTGTAAAACTAACCCACATTATCATTGCTTACTACGTAATATTTTCTCCCATACACTGTACATTCATATGTATCTAAAAGTACAGGCCTACTAAGCATATGTAAATTTTCTATAAATTAAGAAACATGAATTGAGAAATATATAGTTCATCAGAATTATCAAAGCTGAACAGGACGTGTTTAAATCTTGTGGAGTTTAAGCAATTGCTGCTCCCAAAATCGGTCGGCCTGGAGTTTGGCACTTTAGCTGCTCCTACTTTCCATAAACTCGTATAGAGAGAAGGCAAGATAAAGAGGCTAGAATCGGAGGGGGCATAAATACGACCCTTGGGAACTATCATTGGACTGGTAACATCACAATTTGTAGGGTTTACATTTTGAGATGTTGGGTAATTAATTTTAGCGAGCATAACAATATCACAAACCAGCGCTGGAGAAATCGTAAGGCAAGTATCAGCACACGATTATTTCATGACATACCGTTTTATCCAAGATTTTCATGATCGCGATTTATGTTCTCATGTAGCGAATACATGTATAAACAAAATTTCTTCCCGAGAAAATTATCATTTGTAAGGCTGCATTATACAAACATGGTAAGTCTTTTTAATAATGATTTTATTTTTTAGTGTTAATTCGATAAACTTTTTATTTTTTTAATTGCATAAAACAGGAAAAATCTGTCTCTGAAACTGAAAAATCGATTTATAAAGCAGAATTCTATTTGATTTTTGTGGAAACTATCAGTAAATTGGTTTTAAAATATAATTCGATGTGCTCTTAGCGGAAGAGAACTAAGCGCCAAATTTAAGTTTGGGTCGCTAGTATATTTTTCTTCATTTTGCTAAGAAAATATTTCACAATATTATTTGTTATTTCCTTAGAATACCATCGAAATTCTTAAGCGAATCATTACCCGAGAGCAATGTCAATCTCCAGTTTAGAGGTGAGTGATGAAGGTTGCTTAATTCAAGTTTGTCAAAACTAAATATGGACAGCGTTTGACGGTCCGTTTTAGTAACAACAACTTTGTTTTTTCCCCCTTCCTTCTCCGACCATAATCAGATCGACGTGATATAAAATATAATAATAAGGCCACACAGGAAGACCATCGGGTGTTTGAAGAAGTGGATATGCTGAAACACAATTATATCAAAATAAAATTTTTCAAAATATTAATTATCTACCTTACGCATTTGGGTTTTAACGTAATATTCAGAATGTCGCAACATTTTTTAAAATATTTTTATAATTTCGTAACTTGTATATAAAATGTATACTTTATATTGAGAAAAAAACTCGTTTCTAAGGAGTATTAGATGATGCATGTGTGAATTAGTACAATAAAAGGAATATTTGAACTTCATCATCGACCTTTTTCACTTAAATCCCATTAAACTTAATCCCATTATCTAAGCCAGCCATAGTAACCGCAAAGTCAGCAACGGCCAAGCCAACCGCCTCGAAGCCTACCACCAAAAACACGCACCGTAGCCTCCCACCACAATCCCACTTCAACAAAGCACTCACAATAACTACTGATACCCAGAAAAATATATCAAACAACTTAATAAACCCCGAGATACACACCAGAAAGATCGATTCTCCTATAAAGATAGAACACATCAAACCAACTTAATAACTCTCAAAAATACGCCATAAACCGGTACCCAGAAAAATACATCAAAACAGTTCAATAAACCCCGGAAAGCACACCAAAAGGTTCAATACACCCAAACCAACTTAACACTCCCCAAAAAGCAATTGGGAAACATTGCTATCTCAGACACACACTAAACCAGCTTAAGCAACCCTAAAAAGTACTCTAAGAAGACTGATACCCCGATAAAGGCACCAAATACATCTTCATACAAATACACTCGCAAAAGATTGCTACTCAGAAAAACGCAGAAAAATTTAAAAAAGCTTAATATTCGCAAGGCACAAACCACTTACCCAACATACCGATCATCCAACCGAAAGAGGTCCAAAAGCCTATGACAGTCGTCTTCATACCAAACGGCATCCGCTTTTACTCGCTCCAAAGTCCCAAAGCTTCTGTCCACTAGGTGACTACTTGTACCAACATTTAAGATACTTTAAAAGAACTGATACAATCCGTTCTTGATCATCCTAAATTCTGGAGTGAATATTAAATAGTGGGCATCCCTCATCAGTCTAAATTTGGCGCGGATTTTCTTTCATCTAGCAAAGGATTCTCACCCGCACTCCAATTAATTTCCGATTTCAGGGTTTGCTCCACAAAGTTGTGGGATGCGATAACTACGTTGAGGGCAGCGGTTAACATTCCTCTTTCATTCGTCAATCTCGGATAACGGAACATAACATGCTCCGGGTCCTTGGCTATAGCGGCACATTCAGGACAGTGCGGAGCACACCTCAACTCACAACATATTCCTACTAAAGAAGTCTCTACGAGAAGGACATCCAGTTTAGCCAGGATACAATTAATCCAGCCTCAGTTAAAGACATCGATAGTTGACCATGCGCTGCGAAACCCATGCTGCCGCTCTGATAAACCACCTGCTAGCTTGACAAATGGAAAAAGCGTGTTGTATATCACGCTCTCCAGCATCTTCACCATAGTGTCTAAAATACGGATAGGGCGACACAAAGTGGGTGTATCAGATGGTTTTTGGGGCTTCGGTAGCCAACGCCGCCTGATTTCAGCAACCAACTTCAGGGGTTTGTTCGGAATTCCATCCAATCCCGGAGTCGTATTATCCCAAATTCGTCCACAAATTCCTCGTAGTCCTCGCTTTGTTTCCCTGGGGATTGTGGAACTTTGAACTTTGAGTCGAACGGACGTGCTAAACGGACTTTTTATCGCGATTACTCTGCTGTTTCCTTTTGCCTTATTCTCTGAGTCTTTCCCTAAGAAACCTGGTGCTGTGCGTTGTATCAATGCCTCGTGCAAGTGAAACGGCTAATTCTTGCGCTTCTTGTGTGCTCTCGAAGACTTAAAATTTTCTTCCGAAAACAATATTTTACATCTAATTTTGGAATTACTGTTCCCCGGTCAATTACCTTTTGTTTGAAGTGCAGTGATTTGTAAATAACTCTGACTTTTTTTGCATATCTTTAGGCGATCTTCGTTACTAATTCCTGTTTCTCTGTTGTCGAGGATACAGAAAGTGTGACAACACGCTCGCCTATTGTGCGCTAGATACTGAGTTCGATCCTCCTACGCCCCACTCTACACTCTCTTTTTTCTCTAATAAACTATACTGTTGCCGAATCTTTACAGTGTGCGCGTAATTTCATTCCCAATTGAACTTCATATTACTATTATCGATAATCTATTGTGACTACACTCCCGTGGCTTGTGCGTTTAATCAACTTTTTTCAAATTTATTATGGCAACTTCCTCACCGATTTATGGCACTCTGTGTGCCATTCGTAAGGAGCCGGAATCTATTCGCTCCAAATTTTTAGACTGCGATGGGTACTGTGGTGCGACCTTCCACGCCAAGTGCTTGGGTATTCCCTCTGCGTTTATAGACATTCGGGCTAAATTTTCCCCTAACGTTACCTATCGCTTTAACGCCTGCTGCGGTACCACTTTATCGGATGCAATTCAGCTGCTGCATCAACACACGGCGACTTTGGCATCGATTCAACTTGCAGTTTCAAAATCGCCGACAATTCTGCCCCCACAAGCTGCTGCTTTATTGATCTCCAGCGTAGTCTCAGCTCCTGAGATTCCGCTGACTGAGTCTGCTTATACCTCGCCGGCGACTGCAGCCAACAAAACTGGCGCCATACCTAAGTCGCCCCGGTCGACTAATTCTAATTCTCTGCCTCGATCTGCCTCGCTTAATTCCAGTGTGTCCATAAAAGATGGTATCAACCCGATGACGTCCGGTAGCCTACTGAAAAATCCTCCATCCGAGGGACAAGTTCCCTACGCAACATCGGATGCGCTACGAAGTTCTGGCGTTTATCCTACAGTCGCTACATTAGCACCACCGCACGCTTCCTCCTGTGTATCATCGACGCCCGCCACCGCTGAACCGCAGGCTCTTCCGACCTCATGTCGTCCGAGCGGCCCCTAATTGAACGTCGCCTCGCCACCGAAACAGCTGTTCGTGTCAAGGCTAGCGTACTCCACTACGCCCGACGAAATTCTGACCTATATCAGAAGCAAAAGCAACTCAACTTTGTCACCTCTTTCCTGTGTGAAGCTGACGAAGGATGGCTCTCCTGACCGAGTGATAGCTTCCTTCAAAGTGACATATCCCCATGACTTCGATGCTATCGTCCAATCCTCCTTTTGGCCACTGGGGGTCTTCGTTAAGCCTTATCAGAGGTCTAAGATTCGTCAAAATTTCCGGCCGGCCGCCTGCCTCGCCGAACTTGAATGATTCCAATAACTTTACACTATTTTATCAAATTGTAAGGGGTCTAAGGACCAAGCTGTCGGATTTCAAACTGTCTGCCTTAGCATTCCAACATCATGTCATCTGCATTTCTGAAACCTGGCTGGATGACAGGATTTTAGATTCTGAGCTCCTCGAAGGTTACTCTGTCTTTCGTTGTGACAGAGACTGCGTTGCGCTTGGCAAGACAACTGGCGGAGGTGCCCTAATAGCTGTAAATCCCCTCTCCGTGCCGAAATCATCTTTTCCTCCTTCTCCTCCTCCTACGATTCTGTTGCCATACGTACAGACTGCGAGAAAGAAGTTCCTGTCTTCTAGAAATGTTGCTGACTTAGTTTTTTTCAAATCCCTTCGTTCCTCTGTCAAATCTTTAATACGTAAGTCCAGACAGGAATATTTGTCCAGCGTGGAAGACTCACTAAAGCGCGGAAATCTGAAACCTTTCTGGTCCCACATTCGCAACTCCCGCTGCCCCGCCCAGTTATCCCCTCCGTCCATTAAATTCTCTGGCTTCTCAGCTAACTCCCCCCAACGATCTTGTGATTTACTCTGCCGCTACTTTTCGTCAGTCTATGTCCCTCCTCTTTCCTCCGAATCCCTCCCGATAGTAGATGTAGCCTGCCCCGCATCGCTTATCATTCCCCTTCTTACTCCTATCCTTATCGAATACCTCATTGGCGAACTTGATGCCAAGGTCGGACCTGGCTACGATGGTCTTCCAAACCTCTTTTTGATCAAAACTGGTAAGTCCATCTCCCTTGTCCTATCTCTTATTTTCAACAAAAGCCTTGAAGAGAATCATTTTCCCAGCTTGTGGAAAGAGGCTCTCATTATCCCCATTCACAAAAGTGGCGATCGTTCGCTTGCCGAGAATTACCGTCCCATTTCCCTCCTCTCCTCCTGTTCCAAAATCCTGGAAAGATATGTCAGCGACTGGTTGTCCGCCCACTTTGGCCAACACATAGTGAAAGAACAACACGGCTTCGTTAAACGTAGGTCCACTGCCTCCAACCTGCTCGACTTTACCAACTTTGTCGCCAAATGTCTAAATTCACGGCAAGAAGTGCATACCATTTACACTGACTTTGCGAAAGCCTTCGACACTGTAAATCACAAGATACTTCTATCCAAACTCTCGTCCCTAAATGTTCCCATACCACTGGTTTTATGGCTTGCCTCTTACCTTTCCAACCGATCCTGCCGCGTCTCTTTTGACGGCTGTACTTCCCGCTCCTTCTCCCCCTCTTCTGGCGTCCCACAGGGGTCTATTCTGGGTCCTTTGCTATTTTTATTTTTTATTAACGACCTTCCTCCCCTCCTTACTTGTCCCTGTTTGCTCTATGTAGACGACCCTAAGCTGTTTTCCGCTATATCGTCGCCTATGGACTGTGTTTCCCTTCAGAATAACCTGGACACTCTGGTTCGTTGGTGCTCGACTAATGGTTTAGCGCTAAACGTCAGAAAGTGTCACTCTATGCGCTACTCCCTAAAATCCTCACCGACTTCTTTCTCCTACTCGCTTAACGGACATTCCTTATCCTGCTTAAATTCCACTCAAGACCTCGGAGTCACTTTCGACAATAAGCTGCGCTTTGACACCCATTGCCTCGATGTTATCAATCGAGCAGCAAAATTGTCAGGCTTCATTCTTCGCTCCTCCTCTGATTTTGACTCCATCCAACCCTGCTTAGCTCTCTTCAATTCCCTTGTGAGGAATACCCTCGAGTATTGCTCCGTGATCTGGTCACCCACTCGTAACTGTGATTGTCTTGCCCTTGAAAATGTGCAACGTAAATTCACCCGTTCTCTCTTCTTTAAGAAAAGCTTCCCTCGTGTGGATTACCCCTCCCGCCTCCGCTTTCTAAACCTTCCCTTCCTACAACAGCGTAGATCCTATCTGGATCTATGCACATTCTTTAAACTTTCCTCGGGCCTGATGGACTGCTCCGCCGTTGACGAGATCACCTGCCGTCCTGCGTCTTATAACACACGTAACGCAGATATTTTCAACGTGCCCTTCGCGGAGCTCGAAGTCTATTTTCATTCCTCGATTCCCAGGCTTTGCCGAAATTATAATGCAAAACAGCTTGGTCCTTTTAACTTCCCTACTTTAAGTAGCTTTAAACGTAGGATAAGTTTTTTGCATTCTCCTCCTCCTGAGGACAATAATTAATTGGAATTCTCTCTGTTTGTTGTCCGTTAATTAAATAAATAAATAAATTCGATATCCCTAAAAGATGTCTGGCGTCCTGACCTACGCCATCGCTCCATTTTAGGCAGGGTCTGCCTCGTCTTCTTTTTCTACCATAGATATTGCCCTTATAGACTTTCCGGGTGGGATCATACTCATCTATACGGGTTAAGTGACCCGCCCACCGTAATCAATTGAGCCGGATTTTGTCCACAAGCGGACGGTCATGGTATCGCTCATAGATTCCGTCATTGTGTAGGCTTTGGGGGCCAAAAATTCTTCGGAGGATTCTTCTTTCGAACGCGGCCAAGAGTTCGCAATTTTTCTTGCTAAGAACGCAAGTTTCCGAGGAATACATGAGGACTGGCAAGATCATCGTCTTGTACAGTAGGAGCTTTGACCCTATGGTGAGACATTTCGAGCGAAACAGTTTTTGTAAGCTGAAATAACATAGGCTCTGTTGGCTGACAACAATCGTGCGAGGATTTCATCATCGTAACTGTTATCGGTTGTGACTTTCGACCCTAGATAGGAGAAATTGTCAACGATCTCATAGTTGTATCCTCCTATCCTTATTCTTCTTCGTGTTTGACCAGTGCGGTTTGATGTTGTCGGTTGGTTCGTCTTCAGTGCTGACGTTGCCACCACATATTTTGTCTTACCTTCATTGATGTGCAGCCCAAGATCTCGCGCCGCCTATTCGATCTGGATGAAGGCAGTTTGAGTAAACTTGAAGACGATGGTCAAAGGGTAGTATAGGTCACAGGGCGAAACGTGGATTGGTAACTACGATGGAGCATAAAACCTGGGAAATGTCTGCTGAACCACCACCAACAGCTCTACCACCAAACCCTATCTCTACCTCCACGTGGTGACCGCTGAGAGCTCTTTCATAACGAAAAGCTACAGACGGAGAAGGATGAAGGTGAGTCTCCCGCGCCTAAAAATGGCACAAATTGTACCAACTAGTACTCCAGGAGGAGGTCCGGTAGGACTGACAACCCTGCAGGGAAAACACGGACTGAACGAACCCGGCAACGACAACGGCAAAACAATTTGCGCGTTTTCTCATGGAACGTGAGCTCCCTGTACAGAGATGAAGCTGATGAGCAGCTAGCCGATACCCTATCCCAATATAGGCCTGATGTAACAGCGTTACAGGAGACGCGTTGGACAGGGACCAGTTTCCTGAAGAAGAGCCACTACATCATATATTATAGGGGCCATCCAGTAAACCATGTGCTCGGAGTAGGTTTCTTAATCAGCCAAAAAATGAAAGCTGCTGTTATCGGCTTTGAAAACATAAGCGAACGACTATGTACTCTGCGCTTGCGAGGCAAGTTTAGAAATATAAGCCTCATTAACGTTCACGCCCCTACAGAGGAGAAGGATACTTTCTACGAGGCAGTAGAACAAACCCTTGAAGCCTGTTACAGATATGGTATCAAATCAAAAAGGAGCCCGTATTCAGGCGATACGTTGGCTACACGAAAATACAAATAGTAACGGACTGCGGATTATTCAATTAGCAGAGTCAAACGAAATGGTTGTTGGAAGTACCTGGTTTGCGCGGAAAGCGGTCCACAAACATACGTGGGCCTCTCCAGACGGGACCACTTTCAACCAAATTGACCACGTGTTGATCGAGCGCCGCCACCTCTCAGCCTTGATGAATGGCAGAATATATAGGAGGGCCAATATAGACTCGGATCACTATCTCGTTGGCATGGTGCTCCGAGCTCGAATAACAACACCACCTAGAATCCCCTCTGACAATCAGGTCAGAGTTAACACTGAAGCCATCCATAACACAGCCCTCCGCGACACCTATAGGAAAGAAATGGATGCCGCAATAACCGCAGTCAACAGAGGACCTGGAGATGAAGCATCAACAAACGATGTTCACAACCTCCTGAAGAACGTTATCATAGATACGGAGTCGGAACGGCTGATTTGATGACGAATGTAAGCTAGCAACGGGACGGAAGAATGCCGCATACCGAGTAATGCTGCATTCTCAAAGAAAGCGATTATGCGCAGAGACTTATCACGAACTCCGTCAAGCGCAGAAGTGACTTCCCAGACGGAAAAAGGAAGCCTAGGAGAACCAAAAAGTCAGCGAACTAGGAAAGTACAAGGAGCAATCGCACTAGGCGCGGAAGTTTTACCAAGAAGTCAGCAAGATGAAGCCTTATACACCTCGATGCTCATCCTGCCGAGACAAAGAGGAAAATCTGATTTCTGACAGAATGGGCGATGGATTGAGTACTTTGATGAGCTATTGCACAACCAGAACATCGGCGAGATGGAGGTACCGCTGACTGGAGACGATAGACCTCCAAGTTTAGGAGAAACAGTCCGTGAAATTCATCGTCTAAAAAATCATAAGTCGCCTGGGGCCGGTGGAATTACAGACGAATTGGTTAAATATGGAGGCAACCAGTTACTCCAGGTGGTTCATCGACTCGTGCTCAAGATATGGGACAGCGAATCAATGCCTGACGATTGGCAACGAGGCATTATCTGTCTCATACATAAAAAGGGAGATATAACACGCTACTGAGTACCATTGTTTCAGCATTCTCCTAAACGGCCTCTTCCAGTGAACTACCCTGCTTGGCGTTGGCCAAGCTCGCGCACTAGCTCCTGGATGTTTAACTAGAGGACCGTGGTTGCTCTCGTTCCGGGTTGCCGAAACTTAACTTCGGAACGATGGGGTAATCTAACACCACTGAAACAGAAAACACTAAAGGGGTTAGAAATAATACTTACTTGATTTGCTTGGCTTAAGTAAATGAGAACACTCGCGACTCCACTTCAACAAACCTTTATTTTCTAATCACAATATTCTATTTCTCTCTTATTAATAATTTTTACTTAATTAATCTCAAAAGCGATTTAAAGTAATTCCCGCGCGTAAAGTGTTCTCGGATAGAACCCTTTAGCTCTGTTCAGAGGCTTGTAAAAAACTCAAAATTAAAAGTAACGTTATTCTTAAAATCACCTATGTTTGACCCTTCCGTGTTTACACATTGCTTTGAAAGTGTTCTTGTACACAACACAATAACACTTGTTTATTATTGTAAATTTGGTTGTCGGCGACAAATCGACACCTGCTGTTGCGCTGCGAACTGCTGACACGGAAAAAAGTCATGTCGAGGCCAAATATACCATTTGGTATGTAACATGCTGATGCAAAGGCGGAAAAGAATCTCGCGATGTCCAAACAGGCCATTTGCATAGCATGTGATGTAACGACGGAAGAGGTTAAATGCGCAGGCAGACTGGGTTTCATGGGGCTAGCTCCAAAGATGCGGCTGCTGGAGAAAATCCGGTGAAATCTCTTGAACAACCATCTATAAGATATTCTCCACTGTCTTGCTAGGCCGGAAAGTCCCATACGCCCAGAACATCATTGGCCCATACCAAAGAGGCTTCACTCCAGGCAAATCAGCAACAGATCAGATTTTCTCTCTGCGGCAAGCGATGGAAAAACTGTTAGAATATGGACAACTGTTGCAATATCTATTCATCGACTTCAAAGCCACCTATGATAGCACAGCCAAGGTAAAACTGTACACGGCCATAAGAGAATTCGGTATCCCGACGAAATTAATAAGACTGACTACTTTTACCTAGCCTCGCACATTGGTCAGGGTCAGGACCAATGTGCGAGGCCAGATAAAAGCAGCAGGATGGCTCTCAAGACCATTCGACATCAACAACAGTCTACGACAAGGGGATACGCTGTCGCGCGTCCTCTTTAACTTGGCCCTCGAGAAAGTGATCTATGATGCTCAGGTAAATGCAAGAGGTACGATCCTCTTCAAGTCCACCCAACTACTGCTACTACAACTACTAGCTGACGATATCGACATCATGGGAAGAACCATCCGAGACTTACAAACTGCCTTCATCCAGCTCGAGCAGGCGGCGCGAGATCTTGGGCTGCACATCAATGAAGGCAAGACAAAATATATGCTGGCAACGTCAGCACCGTTGAGAATTTCTCCTATCTAGGGTCGAAAATCACAACCGATTACAACTACGATGATGAAATCAGCGCACGGTTGTTGTCAGCCAACAGAGCCTATTTCAGCTTACAAAGACTGTTCCGCTCGAAACGTCTCACCATAGGGTCAAAACTCTCACTGTACAAGACTATGATCTTGCCAGTCCTCATGTATTCCTCGGAAACTTGGGTTCTTAGCAAGAAAAATTGCGAACTCTTGGCCGCGTTCGGGAGAAGAATCCTCCGAACAATTTTTGGCCGCCTACATGAGGATGGACGATTCCGTAGCCTACACAATGACGAAATCTATGAGCGATACCATGACCGTCCGCTTGTGGACAAAATCCGGCTCAATAGATTACGGTGGGCGGGTCACTTCATCCGTATGGATGAGTATGATCCCACCCGGAGAGTCTATAAGGACAATATCTATGGTAGAAAAAGAAGACGAGGCAGACCCTGCCTAAGATGGAGCGATGGCGTAGGCCAGGACGCCAGACAGCTTTTAGGGATATCGAATTGGTGAACCTCGGCGCAAAACCGGGATATCTGGAGTTCCTTACTAAGGCAGGCCTAGACCGGATACCGGTTGTTGCGCCGTTGATGATGATGATCCGCTTCGAGTCATGACCTC
The DNA here is from genome assembly GCF_905115235.1 of Hermetia illucens. NCBI lineage: Eukaryota > Metazoa > Arthropoda > Insecta > Diptera > Stratiomyidae > Hermetia > Hermetia illucens. Next base: position 275,470 of record NW_024037035.1, on the reverse strand, counting down.
CTTCTAATTCCGCCAGGAAAGCTTCTTCGACGAGAGCTCCAATGGACCATTTAGTTACCCTGGTTTTCCCTTTTAGCCCTACGATTCAGCTCCCTCCTAGATGCCGGATCTTCGCCACTACCTGCAACGTGCCCGTCATCCATTCTCTCTTTCCTTTCACCCAACGTGCAAGGCGGATTTCCAGTGCAGTCTTTGATACAACGGCCCTCATTTCCGTACTTCGTGCACCTTGTGCCGATCGTACTCACACGTATATGTTCCCAAAAAGTTATTGAAATCGAGGCATCTGAAACATCTCTTCAGAGATATTTGCTACCCTAAGTCGGCAGACGACCTAGCCAATTTTCACCTTGCCGGCGGTAATCAGTTTAATCCCTGGTGGAACTGCAAGCTAGTGATAGCGTTGTGTGTACCTCTATCCACCTTCTGGATTCTCTTTATCGCGCTTTCTTTCGCTAAGTATGAATTATTCCCTTAGCGTGGTAAGGATATCCTCTCATAATGTGACTTCGCCTAGGCACACTTCTTTCTTGCTTTGGAGCTTTTACTTCAGCTTGCTCATCCACTACCCCCTCCACCGGGCCGCGAAACGTGTCCGCTTTCTTCTCGCTGGATTTGTTTGGTTCGAGGATCAAATCCCCCTTCTGCGCACGCCTGATATGACCCATACTGCCACCCAGGTCTGTTAATTCCGGATTGGCTTTCACTTTCCGAACGTTACCGGCGTAAGACATATCTCCTTTCTTGGAAACAATCATCATTTCTTCTTCCTTTTCTTTGACCTTTGTCTAATCTTCAGCTTAACGAGCTGTAGACTCTTCCCTTTTGTGAAAATTGGAGTGTAATAGAAGAACTTCCTTGAACTTTCTCTGGCGCGGCTTTCTTCAGCGAAGAGGCCTTCTTTTCCGTGGCCGCTCTCTGGCGCCAAACGGTGCGCTAATTCCGTCCCTACTCCGTTTGCCGCGTTTTCAACTACTTTATGTTGAGAAGCCGCCACCTGCGTCTCCTGCGTGACTTTGCCACTTGACACTTGAGCGTTTTTCTGCTCAACTTAATGAAATAAACGCTGTTGTAGTTTGCTGCCGATTGCCTTTTACAGCATTGACAACTATGACAACCCAGGGATTTTCCAAATTCCATTCCGAGTCCTGCGACGAATCTCGACTACCTAAGGGCAATGTTATCAATGGTGGCCTTCCTTTGCCGTAGGTCAATCAACAAAGTATCTACCACCTCGATCGCATAGAGCGTTGGACGTTGGGTGTCTCGTGTGACAGTGCCCATAAGAAGAACAAAGAGGAGTGGTGAGAGGACGTTTCCTTGATAAACACCCCAGATCCAGATATGAAATATAAAGAGGACAATGTCTCTCCGTTAATAACCGCGTAGCGTGTATTGCTTCAGTAGTTCCGTAGTTCTTGACAAACCCGGCCTGATTCACGGTTATTTCAACGATTTCACGAATACGGTGTTCAAAATTCTTCGTGGTAGGGGGCGGCAACCGGATCGCATGCTAATTTGACCATTCCGCTGGATTACCTTCCGACATATTGGAACTGTGATGGTGTTCTGCCTTCCTCAATAACCCAGTTGAAGAATTCACTGAGCTATAGCGGTGGGTGGCCACTGATCGCTTTCTAGAGCTTAGATACAATGTCGTCGGGCCCTGTTGCTTTCCCCAATTTCATTTGTTTTGCTTCTGTGGCGCAGCAAGATTCGCGGCATTCGAAATTCATTGCTAATGTTGAGAATACGAGCGGGTAGATGGCGCATCGGCGGTCTCCACGCACTTTAGAACTCGCCACAGGAGTGGAGAGCCGGCGGTGAAAAGGTTCTGCTAGTTTGGAGTCGGAGGGACCGCACGGAGAAGAACCGGTCTCTCCTGCTCTAGCCGTCGTGGAACGTGCACGTTGTTCTTTTCAAACCGATCCAACGGGATACACTTCACTTTATCTCCAAAATAGTTGTGTATAAATATAATTAAAAACTGTAATCAGTATTAATAAAAACAAAGTCATTTAAAGTGTGCATTTTCATCAGAATTTGATATTGACTTATTCGCTTCTAGACAAACATCTACGTTTATCAGGTTGGACAGAAAAGTGGTGACGGAAACCATAAACGAAAAAAAGGAATTGCTTCTTTCCGTGGAACGATGCCAGATACAACTTGAATTGCATTCTGGGCTTTTCAAAAGTAAACAATTATTTTTGCTTAATACTTTCTTTATTAGAAAACTCTGAATGTTCACTTATAATAATATCAAGATCCAAGTACGTGATCTTACTCCTACGCGATTTCACTAGACTAACTGTTCTATACAGAATGCTCATATTTATATTCATATGGAACAAAGGATGTAAAATGCCGAATTGCATCTTTTGTAATTTGAGATTTTGAAAGATGAGGAATATGCTAGATATGCATTTGGTATATTATTCTTATCTTCTGAATGTTTAGATCGGATAAGTGTTTATAATAAATATTGATGAGTGGTTCATATTTATTGTTTATACAAGGTACTCTGGTATTAACTTGACTGAATGTTGTTAATAAAGATATTGATTAATGGTCAAGTGTTTCTAATGATTCTAATTTATGTGAATGGGTTTGGGAAAGTGTTTCCAATGATTCTAATTTGTTTATTTTATATGTCGTTGGAGAAGTTTGTTGTAATATGAGTAGGTGTATATGTAACTCCTCCCTCCTTATGTTTATTGTTGTCCTCAACGATATTTAAAGGGTAATTTTCAATATATTCTGTACGGTTTTTATTTATATTAATGTTGATTGATTTATTATTTTTAAAGTACAGGTATGCAATAAATAGTACGGCAAGTATGATTATTATCATTATTGTTATTATTGTACTTGTTGCAATAATGTTCTGTTTATGAACAAATTTGATTTCCTCAATTTTTTCAAATTTTTTTATGTTTTCAATCTTTAGTTGTTCCATATTTATTTTAATGTTATAATTGGAAATATCTTTAATTGGTTCGAGCATTAGCATCTGTTGAAATTGTTTTACATCGTTTGTGTATACTTTTTCGTTTATTTCAATATTGCAATTACTGAATCTTATTACAAATTTTCCGTTTAGTTCATACAATTCTTCGTTAAATTTTTGTTTTAGTTTTTGATTGACATCTACTACTAGTAATAATCCTTTTTCAATTTCACTTACTTGATTATTATTCTTATATTCTATGATACAGTTTTTATTTTTACATAGTAATGTATTTTGCAAGGATTTTACATGTTTTTCAAACTTAAAATATTGGTTGTTATATAATACTACATTTTTAATGTCAATGTTTAAAGTTTGATGATATTTGTTTGGTACTTGTCTAACATAGTATGACAATATTGGTTGTGTGAGTATGAGAGTATTGATTCCAAACACTAGAATATTACTTTTAATTAGGACATTTATTGTTATATCTTTGAATTTGTCGATGGAAAGGTTATATGTATCAATTTCGTCATGTGTTAAGATAGATCTAGACATTATACCTGTTCTAGCTGAGTTTACGGTGTCGATCAATTTTTCGAATTCCTCCTTTATTAAATTTAAATTATGATATAATTGAATTTCTACAAGGATTTTGTTTACATGGTAAGTCGTGTTATTTATATCAGACGCCAATTTTTTGAATAAACTATTTGTATGATTTATATTTTCCACTATTTTATTTAGGTTGTTTTGAAATACATTATTAATTTGTAGTTGGTTATTGAATTATTTTATTAGGTTGTGATTACTTGTATCTATTACCTTTAGATGTTCCATTATTTCTTCATGGTCATCGTTGTCCATGATTCCGAAGAGTAATTTATAAATTTTACCTACTGGGTTTATTAATCCGCGTTTTTCTCGATTTAGTGTTTAGGATTCCTTTTCTGTTTTACATACTTCTATGTAGTCTGGCATTTGACCTAGTTTTGATTTACAGAGTTCGGTAATTCGACTTATTGTAATTGGATTAATGGTTTCGGTTGTTTGGGTATTAATGTTGATATTAGATTGCGTTATAGTTTCAACGTTATTTATGGGTTCGTCGAAATGTAGAAGTTTTAGTTCTTCTTTGTGTAAATGAGTTTAGAGAATTTATCGATACTTGTAAGGTATTGTTTTTTCCAATGAAAATATGTCGATATGTAATGTTTGGTTTATATCCGAAGGTGTTTCGGTTAATTTAAATTTTGGTTTTCGCAATTGTTTATATATTTGGTGAGTCATTTGTATATACCGTTATAATGGTATAGGTTTTTAATTTCCTCGAAATTTTCATTTATTCCGCGGTGATTTCCATTTTCGTGTATTTGTTCGATTTTCTGATAGCATTGATCTTCATTTAGTAGATCAATTGCATATTTTGTACACTTTAAGAATTTTAATTTTATGTTATTTGAGTATAAGCTGATAATTACTAGTTGTATTTTATTCCACATGTCATAATTTAGTTCTCAGTATATTCCAATTTTACCTTTTTCTGGAATATAACGTCTCAGTATATCCATTACTGAATTTTTACATTTGATATCGTTTTCATCGATATATATTTTCAGTTTTTTATTTACAAACTTACTTTCTCTGGGTTTATGTTTTGTTATTATTATTTATGTTTTATATATGTTAACGATTTCTTCTTCAATTGATATGAAGTCGTTTTTATATTCAATCCCCCAATAAATGATAACATGGTTACATTCCATACTTTTAGAAAGTACTGTTTTATTATCAGGTGCTTCCTAAATTACATTTATTTGGTGGATATATGTGTCTATTCGGCTGAAAAAGTCTGCTACTTTGTTTTCCTCGCCTTTTATATACTCAATATTATAATTATACTCATTTAATTTTATTTTCCATCGCTGGAGTTTACTATTTGGTTCCTTTAGATTGCTTAACCAAACTAAAGGTCTATGGTCTGTACGAATGTCAAATTGTACACCAGAAAAATATAGTCTGCTATATTGTGTTGACCGGATTATTGATAGTAATTCCTTTTCTATTTTCGAGTAATTTCTCTCATGTTCGTTGAGGGTTCTACTCGCGGATGAAATAGGGTGTTCTTGTTAGATAATACTGCTCCGATAGCCTTATCGCTAGCGTCAGAGGTTAGTGTGAATTTCTTTTTGAAATCCGGGTATCTCAGAATAGGATAATTGGTGATAAGATCTTTTAATTTTTTGAAAGCTGCACAGTCATTTATGTTTATGTTATTAGCTTTTTTGAGTGTATCGGTTAATGGTGATGCAAATTTAACATAATTGCTAATAAAATTTCTTTAATATCCTGTGATTCCCAAAAATGATTTTATCTGTTTTATAGCATTAGGGATTTCTAAGTTTCTTATGCCATTTATTTTATCAGGATTTGGTTTGATTCCATCCGAAGCCAGTATGTGACCTAGGTAATCTGTTTCTTTTGAGAAGAATTTACATTTGTATTTTGAGGTGATATTTGCAAAGAGTTGCTAGAATTTTTTTGTATTATCCTCCATTTCCTGGAGAAGACATATTTTATTAATGTGGTCCTTTAGGACTTTATCATCATTCGTTGGAACGTTGCGGGGCATTTTTCAATCCAAAAGGCATTCTGATAAATGTGTAACGTCCTTGAGGTGTTGAAAAAGCAGTTTTTTGCAGTCGGATTCTGCAACTTTAATTTGATGGAAACCTTTCGCAAGATCTAGGGTAGTGAAGTATTGAGATTTTCCTAGTTTATTGTATATTGATTCAACGTTTGGAATGGGAAACTTATCTTCAATTGTTTCCTCATTCAATTTACGGTAATCGATAACGATTCTCCATTTTGTTTTTCCGGAATTGTCCATTTTTTGGATACAATCCAAATTGGAGCATTATAAGGGGAAGTGGAATGACTAATTATTCCTTGTTTTAACATTTCTTCCATTTGTACTTTAACTTCATTGTCATGTATTTGTGGGAACCTGTATGCCTTTGAATATAATGGTTTGTTTGATTTGGTTATAATCTGGTGTTTTGTTTGAGTGGTACACGTTAGGTTGGTATTTATAGAAAAGATCTTATTTCCGTTAAGGATCCGTTGTAACGCTTCGGATTCCTCAATGTTGAGGTTCTCAACCAATTTGTTCAGGGTCTGTGGATGTCCTGATTTCGGTTTGAAGACTAATTTCTTCTGATGCAGCATAGTTAAACAATAGTTTATTGTTATTTATTTCTAGGCTGCCCTTAACAAGATTAATAGTAACATTCAGAGGATGTAATCGATTTTGTCCTATTACAACTTTGAATCATTTATTTTTAAAATCCATCTCATTCCAGAGCATTTTATGAGATTCCGAGAGTTGGAACGCAGTTGGCATTCCCGTTTTTAGTTTGTTTTTGACTAATATTTCACCGCCTAGGCCTACAATAGGGATAGATGTTGGAAGTTTTATACGAGTTAAGTGCGGAAGAAAGTTTTTATCGATTCCAGAAGTTGAAGCGCCAGTGTCAATTAGGGTTGGAATTATTTGATTATCAATGGTTAAATTGATTATGGGAAGAAGATTTCCGAGGCTCGTGCTAGCAAAATTTGTATCCATTGGTTCTATGTTTTGGTTGAACCTTTCTGATGGATCAATTTGCATTTGGGTTGATTCACCCTGTTTTGCAACATTTCAGTAGTTAGAACGGTTTTTGTTGTAATAATTGTTACTACTATTACTTTGGTTTTTATTACAGTTTTTATAATTTTGATTTTTGTTGTAGTTATTATTATTACTTTTGTGGTAATTATTATTTTTCTGATGATTATCTTCACGGTTTTGATTCTGATTGTTATTTGAAACATTTTTGTGTTTATTATTACAATGTGAGTTATTATTATCTGAGAAGTACCGATTTGATGTATGTGGATATTTACAATCCGATTTCCGTTCGGAATTATTTGTATTTTGGTATAATTCATTCAAAAGATTGAACGATTGGTCAAGTGTTTGACAATTACGACATTCGAGTAAAAACATTTTGTATTCGGGAATTAAACTTTTGTATTTATTTAATACTAAACTTTTGTTTCTGGCTGGAATGAACTCCGAATGTAAATTTTGATTACAGTCTTGCAGGTATTTAACATTTAATTTATTAAGTAAACTATTCAATTTGTGGTATGTCATCAAAATTTCCGCCACTTACTTTATGTATTTGATTGACGATACTAGAGTAAGTTTCGGTGATGCCATACGTTGTGATGAGGGTGTGTCGGATGTTCTGCCAGTTGGGGTCCAATATTTTTTGGATGGTGCACCTTGCTGGTCCCTGTATTTTGTTGTTAGTGGTAGAATGGTATCGGCTTCGCTGATCCATGATGTGAGTGCAAACTCGTTGTTATTTCCCGTGTAGGTAGGTAGTCGACGTGCTCTTTTCTGAGGTCCTCGAATGATAATTCGAGTGGAAGTATTGGAACTTGTTGTTCGACCATTATGTAGAGTTTAGTTTAATTCACGTTCGTTATGTACTTGAATTTTTAAGATAATCAGAAGTCTGTACTGAGTACTTTTCGTACCGTTCCGAATTTACTGTTTTATCTGTTTTTTATTATAACTCTCTTCTTGTTCGGAAGGTGCTCAGAACTTTTTGGATTATGATGCTTCTTTCCCAAGGATCGTAAGTGTTTTTTTCCTTTTCTTTGAGTCCAACTAACTGCTTGTTTCCCAAGACCAGTTAAAGGGTAACAAATGGTTTAGCTGACTCAACTACTTCCTAGTTGACCAGAGGCGAATTCTCTAAATAATTCTGCCTTGAGCAATGCTAGCTTCGTTGTTATAGATTTTTTTTTTTAATTGACCGGATTGTTACGCGGTTTTTACCGTACCGTTTTCGTCGGTTGGTTACACCTTGTGTTCTTTCTACACCTAGCGGTGTGACGAAACTTTTATTTTGTTGGTTCGGTGACTTAAGAGGTTTCTCCCTCCTTAAGACGGACGACTGCGCCAGTTTTGGTTACGGAAACCATAAACGAAAAAAAGAATTGTTCCTTTCCTTTGCAACGATGCCCGATACAACTTGACTTGTATTCTGGGCTTTTCAAAAGTAAACAATTATTTGTGCTTAATACTTTCTTTGTTAGAAAACTCTGAATGTTCACTTATAATAATACCAAGGTCCAAGTACGTGATCTTACTCCTACGCGATTTCACTAGACTAACTGTTCGATACAGGATGCTCATATTTATATTCATATGGAACAAATGATGTAAAATGCCGAATTGCATCCTTTGTAATTTGATATTTTAAAAGATAAGGAATATGCTAGATATGCATTTGGTATATTATTCTTATCTTCTGAATGTTTAGATCGGATAAGTGTTTATAATAAATATTGATGAGTGGTTCATATTTATTGTTTATACAGGGTATTCTGGTATTAACTTGACTGAATGTTAATAATAAAGATATTGATTAATGGTCAAGTGTTTCTAATGATTCTAATTTATGTGAATGGGTTTGGGAAAGTGTTTCCAATGATTCTAATTTGTTTATTTTATATGTCGTTGGAGAAGTTTGTTGTAATATGAGTAGGTGTATATGTAACTCATGCACCACCGCAGACGTCGTAGCCGCTGACGCCAACATCGCTACAGCAACCTCCGCAGAAGACGTAGACGCAGCCACCCCTGTTGCCACAGACGCCGTCCCCACCATCGCCCCCGCCGCCACCATCACCGCAGTTGCAGTCGTTTCGGCATTTCTATTGCAATATCCGTCACAACAATGAGCCTCCATATAAAGGGTGAAATGGCCTTTTCTGGAATTATCCCATTGCTGCTGCAATCTCCAATACAACTTTCTGCCGATGGCTTTTCGGAAGTCCACAGTCATTTTGGCCAGCTTCGCAATATTTTTCCGGTGGTTCTGTTCCTTTGGCCATTGGTCCTTTAGGACTTTATCATCATTCGTTGGAACGTTGCGGGGCATTTTTCAATCCAAAAGGCATTCTGATAAATGTGTAACGTCCTTGAGGTGTTGAAAAAGCAGTTTTTTGCAGTCGGATTCTGCAACTTTAATTTGATGGAAACCTTTCGCAAGATCTAGGGTAGTGAAGTATTGAGATTTTCCTAGTTTATTGTATATTGATTCAACGTTTGGAATGGGAAACTTATCTTCAATTGTTTCCTCATTCAATTTACGGTAATCGATAACGATTCTCCATTTTGTTTTTCCGGAATTGTCCATTTTTTGGATACAATCCAAATTGGAGCATTATAAGGGGAAGTGGAATGACTAATTATTCCTTGTTTTAACATTTCTTCCATTTGTACTTTAACTTCATTGTCATGTATTTGTGGGAACCTGTATGCCTTTGAATATAATGGTTTGTTTGATTTGGTTATAATCTGGTGTTTTGTTTGAGTGGTACACGTTAGGTTGGTATTTATAGAAAAGATCTTATTTCCGTTAAGGATCCGTTGTAACGCTTCGGATTCCTCAATGTTGAGGTTCTCAACCAATTTGTTCAGGGTCTGTGGATGTCCTGATTTCGGTTTGAAGACTAATTTCTTCTGATGCAGCATAGTTAAACAATAGTTTATTGTTATTTATTTCTAGGCTGCCCTTAACAAGATTAATAGTAACATTCAGAGGATGTAATCGATTTTGTCCTATTACAACTTTGAATCATTTATTTTTAAAATCCATCTCATTCCAGAGCATTTTATGAGATTCCGAGAGTTGGAACGCAGTTGGCATTCCCGTTTTTAGTTTGTTTTTGACTAATATTTCACCGCCTAGGCCTACAATAGGGATAGATGTTGGAAGTTTTATACGAGTTAAGTGCGGAAGAAAGTTTTTATCGATTCCAGAAGTTGAAGCGCCAGTGTCAATTAGGGTTGGAATTATTTGATTATCAATGGTTAAATTGATTATGGGAAGAAGATTTCCGAGGCTCGTGCTAGCAAAATTTGTATCCATTGGTTCTATGTTTTGGTTGAACCTTTCTGATGGATCAATTTGCATTTGGGTTGATTCACCCTGTTTTGCAACATTTCAGTAGTTAGAACGGTTTTTGTTGTAATAATTGTTACTACTATTACTTTGGTTTTTATTACAGTTTTTATAATTTTGATTTTTGTTGTAGTTATTATTATTACTTTTGTGGTAATTATTATTTTTCTGATGATTATCTTCACGGTTTTGATTCTGATTGTTATTTGAAACATTTTTGTGTTTATTATTACAATGTGAGTTATTATTATCTGAGAAGTACCGATTTGATGTATGTGGATATTTACAATCCGATTTCCGTTCGGAATTATTTGTATTTTGGTATAATTCATTCAAAAGATTGAACGATTGGTCAAGTGTTTGACAATTACGACATTCGAGTAAAAACATTTTGTATTCGGGAATTAAACTTTTGTATTTATTTAATACTAAACTTTTGTTTCTGGCTGGAATGAACTCCGAATGTAAATTTTGATTACAGTCTTGCAGGTATTTAACATTTAATTTATTAAGTAAACTATTCAATTTGTGGTATGTCATCAAAATTTCCGCCACTTACTTTATGTATTTGATTGACGATACTAGAGTAAGTTTCGGTGATGCCATACGTTGTGATGAGGGTGTGTCGGATGTTCTGCCAGTTGGGGTCCAATATTTTTTGGATGGTGCACCTTGCTGGTCCCTGTATTTTGTTGTTAGTGGTAGAATGGTATCGGCTTCGCTGATCCATGATGTGAGTGCAAACTCGTTGTTATTTCCCGTGTAGGTAGGTAGTCGACGTGCTCTTTTCTGAGGTCCTCGAATGATAATTCGAGTGGAAGTATTGGAACTTGTTGTTCGACCATTATGTAGAGTTTAGTTTAATTCACGTTCGTTATGTACTTGAATTTTTAAGATAATCAGAAGTCTGTACTGAGTACTTTTCGTACCGTTCCGAATTTACTGTTTTATCTGTTTTTTATTATAACTCTCTTCTTGTTCGGAAGGTGCTCAGAACTTTTTGGATTATGATGCTTCTTTCCCAAGGATCGTAAGTGTTTTTTTCCTTTTCTTTGAGTCCAACTAACTGCTTGTTTCCCAAGACCAGTTAAAGGGTAACAAATGGTTTAGCTGACTCAACTACTTCCTAGTTGACCAGAGGCGAATTCTCTAAATAATTCTGCCTTGAGCAATGCTAGCTTCGTTGTTATAGATTTTTTTTTTTAATTGACCGGATTGTTACGCGGTTTTTACCGTACCGTTTTCGTCGGTTGGTTACACCTTGTGTTCTTTCTACACCTAGCGGTGTGACGAAACTTTTATTTTGTTGGTTCGGTGACTTAAGAGGTTTCTCCCTCCTTAAGACGGACGACTACGCCAGTTTTGGTTACGGAAACCATAAACGAAAAAAAGAATTGTTCCTTTCCTTTGCAACGATGCCCGATACAACTTGACTTGTATTCTGGGCTTTTCAAAAGTAAACAATTATTTGTGCTTAATACTTTCTTTGTTAGAAAACTCTGAATGTTCACTTATAATAATACCAAGGTCCAAGTACGTGATCTTACTCCTACGCGATTTCACTAGACTAACTGTTCGATACAGGATGCTCATATTTATATTCATATGGAACAAATGATGTAAAATGCCGAATTGCATCCTTTGTAATTTGATATTTTAAAAGATAAGGAATATGCTAGATATGCATTTGGTATATTATTCTTATCTTCTGAATGTTTAGATCGGATAAGTGTTTATAATAAATATTGATGAGTGGTTCATATTTATTGTTTATACAGGGTATTCTGGTATTAACTTGACTGAATGTTAATAATAAAGATATTGATTAATGGTCAAGTGTTTCTAATGATTCTAATTTATGTGAATGGGTTTGGGAAAGTGTTTCCAATGATTCTAATTTGTTTATTTTATATGTCGTTGGAGAAGTTTGTTGTAATATGAGTAGGTGTATATGTAACTCATGCACCACCGCAGACGTCGTAGCCGCTGACGCCAACATCGCTACAGCAACCTCCGCAGAAGACGTAGACGCAGCCACCCCTGTTGCCACAGACGCCGTCCCCACCATCGCCCCCGCCGCCACCATCACCGCAGTTGCAGTCGTTTCGGCATTTCTATTGCAATATCCGTCACAACAATGAGCCTCCATATAAAGGGTGAAATGGCCTTTTCTGGAATTATCCCATTGCTGCTGCAATCTCCAATACAACTTTCTGCCGATGGCTTTTCGGAAGTCCACAGTCATTTTGGCCAGCTTCGCAATATTTTTCCGGTGGTTCTGTTCCTTATCATTCTCGCGATGACAGACATTGCCTCACCAGATACTGTCCTATGTGAATATATACTGATCTTCCAAAATTAGTCATATACGTATGTATATAAATATTTTTTGCGTACACAGAGGTGTAAAAATCTTAGAAAGCCGGGCAAGGATCTGAGCTACAGTGAGCTTTTGTGGCATTCTCGGTCTTTCTCGACATCCACCATATAGTCATCAATTCTCGGGATGCATTTCCCTTTAGGATTTCATGCTTTGAGGAATGGGAAACCTTCTTACTTTTTTTATCGACTCGTTCTGTATTTTTACAATTGCGGAGTAAACCGTAGGCCAGTTTTCCATTGCATTCATCAACTCCCGCAAGCGATTCCGCCCTGCCAGCGATTCAAGTTCCGCAGTTCGAACAGACTTGGAAGTTCAGGAATCATCATTAGAGTTCGTGTAAAGCATTGTGCCATCGAACACTTTGGTATAGACTACATGCAAACGGCATTTCTGCAAAACAGTTTTTAAACTTCTTCAACTGGCTTAACTGAAGTTTAGTTGTTGGCAGGGCTTTGATCTAAGTTCTAATCATTCACCGGTTCTCTTAACTTCTTCAAATCTCCAACTAATCCCTACAGAATCTACCAAATATTGTTTCACTAAGAAAACAAATTGGGAAACGGAATGTCAAACGCTTCAGGTATGAAAGGTCTTGTGTACTGCGTATATAAGCATATCTAAGTGGGCATTTGCCTATATGGAGCTATCTTGATTATGTATTTAGCTTGTTAAATCGTTTACTTTAGTATGTCACTCAAATTCAGAGCCTTAAAATGCAAGAAATTTCCACAAAAATGACAACTTCGACCTATTGTTACTCTATTGGTAATAGTGCGATTTTTATCAAACTTGGTAGTATGTATGCCCTATATTACTGGGAAACCTGATGATTTTAGAATAAACTTAATAGGGGTTTCCAGTCAATTTCTAGAAAATATAATTATAATCAAAATGTAATATGCTATTATTAACTTTATCTAAATAGCCGTTCCATACAGATATCATATTTCATTCCAGGTATTTGGATTGGGTAGATCGAAGCAAATTGCGAAACCGATTACGACCCCGCTTGTGAACGTGATAAGAGCTGAAGAAAAAGAAGAAGATTTGGATTGAGTAGTTTCTGAGAACGGTTCTCTAAGGTAACCCTTTTCGAACCCCGCACTCCTCTCCTTTCTGTATCCCAAACGTTAAAAACGACAACTAAGAGGTGAATGGCCACGGTTCAGATAGAAAAATTCGGGTGCAGCTAGAAAGAGGCTGAGAGAAGTATTGAAAAGAAGAAACATACAGATCTGAAGTACTTTCTTGAAAATCTAACACGTAACGAAGGAGGAATTTCCGGTTCCGATTCCGAAAGATTCACACTAACCGATTCGGTTCAAAGTTTCCGCAGTCTTAAGATTCTCGCAAGATCACATTGACTCAAAAGGACTCTTGCTTTCGGCCTTATTACGGGAGGAAAAACCAAGACCTGCCGCAATCTGCATTCACCAACTGACACATGGTGTCATGACTTGGCTACTTTGTTGTTGTGAGTGTTACAAATAACGATGATCCCGAGGGAGGGCAAAGATCTTACGCTCGTCACATTCTATAGACCAATAAGCCTGGCCCCTTTACTGTTGAAGCCATTTGAGAAACTCCGACTATCCAAACTAAAACAACATGGACGAAAAAGGTTATTTTCTCACCAGTACGGATTCAGAAGAAAACAGGTAGGAAATAATTAACTATCAACGATTCTGCACTCCCGAACGTTGTTGGAGGTGTAGACTATTTTAAAGTTTTGTGTAAAATAAAACCTTATTAAAATCGGTTTACTGTCTGTCCGTCTGGCTGCCTGTCTGTCGCCACATGAATTTTTCTCGGAGACGGTTAAAGCGATTGAAACCAAATTTGGTGGAAAGGTGGGAACTGTGAACGCTCACACATATACTGAGTTACATCTTTTTACGTCGAATTAAATTGGGGTTCCCATACATGCAAAAGGGGAGTGTACATTTTTTTTCACCAAATACAGTCATGTGGAACACCAAATTAAAGGCTCCAGTTAGTACTTTCTGAAACCGGTCTTAGTTTTGAGGTTTGTTGTGTGGGGGGTCGAAAGTGATCATCTCTTCAACAGGCCCCTTCTCAGAAACCTTCCATACCGATATTCTTTCAAATAAAGTTAATCGCACTATTACTCACAAAGTTATAGTAAGCCCAAATTGTCGCTTCTTTGCAAATTCAAGACTATGAACGTTAATATCACCGGAAAGTGGGTACACTCACATACTATATCCATATATTATGTGCTAGAACGGATGGGACAAATGCACACTCAAATGTCTGTATATAAGAAATACACAAAACCTACCTGAAGCGTCCAGTTCCCCGACTTTTTGAGATTAAAGACTTGATGAATTTTTGTTAGTTTCTATGGATTAGTAAGACCCAACAATGAATGCAATGCAATAATAGCCGCTTTATGCCCTTATGTGATCTTGTCAATGGCTCTTACGAGTGTATTTGTATATCTATGTTGTTACGATTCTTTGTTTGCAATTAAGAGTGAGAAATATCTTCATATCCGAAAAGGATCTTTTCAAAAAAAGGTTTGATTTTTTCCCATTTCCGGAAATTCTAGCTCGAAAAGTAATGAACTGATCATTATCAAATCTGATTGTTTATTTGAAAAATTATGAAGAATATGAATCAGCATTCGACATGACATTATATATTTATGGGTACCTTTTTTGCATACAGTAAAAAACGTATTTGGTTTCAGATAGAAAGGGAGAGAAGAATGTTTGTCGCATTTACATGTGAATCGCGAATCACCATCTCCAAGGCCATTTTATAAAGGACGATTGACAGGGCATCTCTTGTCCTAGACATTTTTTAATGTTGATTGGTCTCGAGAGTGATCCTGTTGCTTTTATCAGGCCTCGCACATAGGTCAGGATCAGCCTAGTCAGGCTTATCAATTTCGTTGGGATACAGAATTTTCTCTGCGTACAGTTTTACCTCGGCTATGCTCTCATAGGCGGGCTTGAAGTCGATGAAAGGATGGTGCAACTTACGGCCATATTATAACAATTTTCAATCGCTTGCCACGGCCAGAAAATCTGACCAGTTGTTGATTTGCCTGAAGTGAAGCGTCTTTGGCATCGCCCAATGATGGAAGATAGCGGAGAATACCTTATTCTGTTAAGGAAAAGTCGCACCGCGTCGTTAAAGAACTATTGTGCCCGAGAATATCCTATAGATGGTACTTAGCAACGTGATATCTCAATAATTGCTGCACGGCGTCATATTCCCCCTCCCCCCCTTTATATGTATGGGACAGATAACGTCTCCTTGTCAGTCTTCAGGCATTGATTCGCTATTCCACACCATTTTGTATAGTTGGTCGCCTCCATATTGAACCAATTCGGCTGTAATTCCATCGGCTCCTGAAGACTTATGGTTTTTAAGTAAATGGATTGCATGGGCTGTTTCTTTCATGCTTGGTGGTGGTAGCATTTGTTCTTCGTCTTCAGTTAGGGGAACCTCCAACTCTCCGATATTTTGGTTGTTGATCAGTTCATTAAAATACTCAACCCAGCGCTCCAATATGCCGATTCCGTCGGAAATCAGATTTCCCCCTTTGTCTTGGCAGGATGAACATCGTGGTGTATAAGGCTTCATTTTGCTGATTTGTTGGTAACACTTCTGCGTCTGGTGCGGTTGCTCCGATAGAGGTTATCCTCCTCCCACTCTGCACTCTCCTCTATAGGGGCGTGGACGTTAATAAGGATTATATTCCTAACTTTGCCTCGCAAGCGGAGAGTGCATAGCCGTTCGCTTCTGCTTTCGAAACAGATGACAACGGCTTTCCCTTTTTGGCTGACTAGGAAACCTACTCCGAGGACATAGTTTATTGGATGGCCACTATAATATATGGTGTTGTGGCTCTTGTCCAGGAAACCGGCCCCTGTCGGCACATCTCTTGTAACGCTGTTATATCAGCCTTATATTGGGACAGGGTTACCTGCTGAGCGCCATTCAGTCTGTATAGGGAGCGCACGTTCCAAGAGAAAATGTAGAAATCGTTGTTTCGTTTTCGTTCCCGAGTTCGTCGTTGTAAAATCCATCCCGTCTAAGGCTTCTTCTGTGGCTTCGTAACTTCGGAGTTCCGTGTAAGGTTGTCAGCTCTACCTAACCCCCACACTGGAGGACCAGCTAGTACAATTTGTACCGTTTTTAGGTGCGGTAGATTCGCCTTCATCTTAATCTGTCTGTAGTTTTTCATTAAGAAAAAATTCCCAGCGATCACTGCGTGGAGGTCGAGATAGCGTTTCGTAGTAGAGCTGTTGGTGTTGGTTCAGCAGGCTTTTTCCAGGTTTTATGCTCCATTTGGGGTACTAATTCACCTTTTGCCCTGGAACTTATACACCCCTTTGACCGAAATTGTGTTTTTTTTTTAGATTTTTCGGTTGGATAGGCTCTGAGAACGAGACCTGTTATTCTTTTTGGACACACATTTTGAGACCTCACTCTCCTATATTTCACCCGGTATCAAAGATATTATCAGTTTTGATACCCCACACGACATATTCGCTGAAAAAAAATGTACCCACCAAACATCCTGACAATAGCCTCTGCCGTTTCTGAATAAACACAGACGGATGGACAGGCAGACATCCAATCGATTCTAATAAAGTTTTGCTTTACATAAAAGAAGAAGTCCTTTAAAAGAAGAAGTCTTTTAAGCTTGTCTTTCACCACTTCTTGATTATTTAATTTTGTGCAGATTTAATTTTTCACAGATTTCGGTCTATTTTTGGTTCGTTGTAGCTAACTATTCGAAAAGCAGGACTGTCCACTTCTGTTGCGCCACTACCATAAGTATCTCGACGATAGGACCATGGCCAATCCGCAAATTTGCAGAATTGCCAATCGGGAAACCGTTGCTATCCAAGCATTCTACGACCAACACCAACGCATAGAGTATTTGAGTAGACTTTTACGGAAGACTTAGTTCATACACCACTTCCATAAGTACTACCAACATTTGGACAATTTTACCCGTCAGCGTCACTGAACTCGAGGAAGCAATAAAATCTTCGAAAAATGCATCAAGTTGCGTTTAGTTTAATATCCAGAGGAAAATGAAATTTTATCGATCGACCAATATGCTTTCACAAGAAACTCGAGCACACCTGATCTAATATTCTATGTAACTAAATATATTGGGCACAATAGTTCTTCAAGGACGCGGTGCGACTTTCCCTTAACAAAAACTAAATATATTTATAATGCACTAGACGAGAATGAAAAGGTTGTAGCAATATTTTGGATATCCAAAAATTTGCGAAAGTAGCCTGTGCAAAATTGATAGGACGATGAGCGATAAGCACGTCATTACAGGTTACACTGTTTTACTTTAAAGCCAGTAGTAGTGGAGGTTTTGGTGGTGGGCTTTGGAGGGAACCTTTGGTATTGAGGTTTAAGTGGAGGGGTCGGCTATTTATACATACCTCTGCATACACTTGAGTGTAATTATGCGGTGTTTAGAACGATTAATTATCTAAAATAATAAAAAACTTGTTGTTTCTTTTTCGTTGGTGTAGATATTTATTCTTGCAAATACCTATATTTCGGGAACCACTTGTTCCCTGCATCAGTGCTAACAATTCTTTATCCCTGTATACAGCTTTATGATATTCCATATTCTTTTGAATTAACAATATGCGTGAAGTTATTTATAAATTTTCATCAGCAAAAGTGTTGAGTCAGTGTTGCATTTCTCAATGTTTCATGCAGTCATTGCCGCCACCATAGATTTCATTAGACTGAAAATATAGATGATACTGATGAAAGACTGTGATTTAACATTCCATCGATTACAAGGTCTACGAACATCTTTTCCATTAACAAAAAACACATGTTGGTGATAGATCAAAATGACCGAGAGAGTATTTAGCGCGTTAATTTCTAACACACAGAAATAGCGCGCCGTTAATATGGGGATAGAAAAATCTTTTGTAAATTTTTGTATTTTTCTATCATCAATGACCAGGTTGCAGAAAATGCTCAGACAATTGTGCTCGCGTTTCAAGTTCACGATTTTCCTCTTTAAATTATTAAATATTAATCCAGGAGTTGTGGTCGGAAAAAAACCAACCTCTTTGACAAGAACTTTCTCCTTCTTCCGTTTTAAGATCTTTTCTATAAAGTATGCATCTGGCTGTTTAGTTGGTAATAATTCCGGTTCATAAAAACCCCTTTTTTTAAATTTCCATGATAATCCTTAGGGGTGCAATGGCAAGGTTATCTATTTTTTAAAGCTGCAGACGGAGGAGGATGAAGGCGAGTCTCCCGCGCCTAAAAACGGTACAAACTGTACCAACTGGTCCTCAAGGTTGGGGGTTAGGTAAGCCTGACAACCCTACACGGAAAATCGATATTACGAAGCCACGAAAGGAGCCTCGGATAGGATGGACTTTACAACTACGAACCCGGCAACAACAACGGATTAAGGATTTGCGTATTTTCTCATGGAACGTGCGCTCCCTGTACAGAGGTAAACCGGATGAGCAGCTAGCCGATACCCTGTCCTAATATAGGGCTGATATAACAGCGTTACAAGAGATGCGATGGACAAGGACCGGTTTCCTGGAGAGGAGCCGCTACACCGTTTATTATAGTGGTCATCCAGTAAACTATGTACTCGGAGTAGGTTTGTTAATCAGCCAAAAAATGAAACCTGCTGTTATCGGCTTTGAAAACATAAGCGAACGACTATGCACTCTGCGCTTCCGAGGCAAGTTTAGAAATATAAACCTCATTAACGTTCACGCCCCTACAGAGGAGACTGCAGAGTCGGAGAAGGATACCTTCTACGAGGCAGTAGAACGAACCCTCGAAGCCTGTCCCAGATATGATACCAAAATCATACTTGGGGATTTTATTAGCCAAGTAGAGAAGGAGCCAGTATTCAGGCGATACGTTGGCTCCCATAGTCTAATGATAACGGACTGCGAATTATTCAATTAGCAGGGTCACGCGAAATGGTTGTTGGAAGGACCTGGTTTGCGCGAAAAACGCTCCACAAACATACATGGGCCTCTCCAGATGGGACCACTTTCAGCCAAATTGACCATGTGTTGATCGAACGCCGCCACCTCTCAGCCTTGATGAATGGCAGAACATATAGGGGGGCCAATATAGACTCGGATCACAATCTCGTTGGCATGGTGTTCCGAACTCGAATAACAACACCACCCAGAATCCCCTATGACAGAATCCCACCCACAACACAACCCTCCCCGACACCTATAAGAGGGAAATGGATGCCGCAATAGCCGCAGTCAACGGAGGACCTGGAGATGAAGCATCAACAAATGATCTTCACGTTATCATGGATACGGCTACAAACATACTTGGCCCCAGCCGCAAAAGGAGTTGGAACGGCTGGTTCGGCGACGAATGTAAGCTAGTAACGGAACGAAAGAATGCCGCATACCGAATAATGTTGCATTCTCAAAGAACGCGGGCACGCGCAGAGACTTATCACGAACTCCGTCGAGCGGAGAAGCGACTTCACAGATGAAAAAAGGAACCCTGGGAGAACCAACAAGTCTGTGAACTAGAAAAGTACAGTTAGCAACCGCACCAGGCGCGGAAGTTTTATCAACAAATCAGCAGGATGAAGCCTTATACACCTCGATGCTCATCCTACCGAGACAAAGAGGGAAATCTGATTTCCGACAGAATGGGCATATTAGAGTGATGGGTTGAGTACTTTGATGAGCTACTGAACAACCTGAACATCGGCGAGTTGGAGGTCCCGCCAACTGAAGACGACGGGCAAATACTGCCACCACCAAGTTTAAGAGAAACAGTCCGTGCAATTCATCGGCTAAAAAATCATAAGTCGCCTGGAGCTGATGGAATTACAACCGAATTGGTTAAATATGGAGGCGACCAGTTACACCAAGTGGTTCATCAACTTGTGCTCAAGGTATGGGACAGCGAATCAATGCCTGGCGATTGGCAACGAGGCACTATCTGTCTCATACATAAAAAGGGAGATATCACACAGTACAGCAATTATAGATGTATCACGTTGCTGAGTACCATCTATAAGATATTCTCCGCTATTTAACTAGGCCGGAAAGCCCCATACGCCCAGAACATCATTGGCCCATACCAAAGGAGCTTCACTCCAGGCAAATCAGCAACAGATCAGATTTTCTTTCTGCGGCAAGCGATGGAAAAACTGTTGGAATATGGACAACAGTTGCACCATCACCGGTTAGGGAACAATCTGAAGTCAATTGGATGCTCCCTTCCTCCTTGAGGACGATTTCGCTTCTTTGTCCGTTACACAGAGCGTACGCAACTGTCGGTGACGGTGTTGCATATATCCAGGTGTTCGGGGTGTAAAATTTTTTCAAAATTATAGAGTGCATTTGAAAGTGTTGCGTGGAACAATTTTTGCTTCGTAGCTATTGTACATTTGAGTGATGAGGCAATTCAGATGCATTTGTGTATTGTAAAGTGCCCGTAATTGAATCATATAATTTGTCGTATTTAATGCGAAGCTATTGTCCAGTTCTTCCCGGTTGATTTCGAAGTACAATTGCTCATCATAATTCCGAGGATAGCTTTATGAATTTGAGGTATAACAAACAGAATGTTGTTCGACTTTAAAGCCGCCTTTGATAGCATAGCCAAGGTAAAATTGTACACGGCCATGAGAGAATTCGGTATCCCGACGAAATTAATAAGACTGACTAGGCTGACCCTGGGCAATGTGCGGTGCCAGATAAAAGCAGCAGGGTCACTCTCAAGACCATTCGACATCAACAACGGTTTACGACAAGGGGATGCCCTATAATGCGTCCTCTTTACCCTGGCCCTCGAGAAAGTGATCCGTGATGGTAAATGCAAGAGGTGCGATCCTCTTCAAGTCCACCCAATTATTGGCCTATGTTGATGATATCGACATCATGGGAAGAATCACCCGAGACGTACAAACTGCCTTCATCCAGATCGAGTAGACAGCGCGAGATCTTGGGCTCTATGGTGGCAACGTTAGCACCGAAGACGAATCAACCAACAACATCAAACCGCACTGGTCAAACAGGAAGAATAAGGATAGGAGAATACAATTTTGAGACCGTTGACAATTTCTCCTATCTAGGGTCGAAAATCACAACCGATAACGGTTACGATGATGAAATCCGCGGACGATTGTTGTCAGCCAACAGAGCCTATTTCAGCTTACAAAAACTGATCCGCTCGAAACGTCTCACCATACGGTCAAAGCTCTTACTGTACAAGACTATGATCTTGCCAGTCCTCATGTATTCCTCGGAAACTTGGGTTCTTAGCAAGAAAAATTGGGAACTCTTGGCCGCGTTCGGGAGAAGAATCCTCCGAACAATTTTTGGCCGCCTACATGAGGATGGACGATTCCGTAGCCTACACAATGACGAAATCTATGAGCGATACCATGACCGTCCGCTTGTGGACAAAATCCGGCTCAATAGATTACGGTGGGCGGGTCACTTAATCCGTATAGATGATGATGATCCCACCCGGAAAGTCTATAAGGGCAATATCTATGGTAGAAAAAGAAGACGAGGCAGACCCTGCCTAAGATGGAGCGATGGCGTAGGTTAGGACGCCAGACAGCTTTTAGGGATATCGAATTGGTGGACCTCGGCGCAAAACCGGGATGCCTGAAGTTCCTTATTAAGGCAGGCCTAGACCGGATACCGGTTGTTGTGCCGTTGATAATGGTGATGTTTCGTGATTCGTGCCGTCACCTTATTCACCATCCAAATCCAAATTTTTGGGTACACATATAAAATAGTTTTAGTTGATGTCGCTCAACCAATTTTCGAACACGTATTAAGAACCTGAATCCCCGATTATCAGATATAATGAACTCATATCTACCAAATCCTTCTACCGCAGTTTATCTATAATCTTTAATGACATATCGGTGTCTAAAATTGAGGTTACAAATGAGTTGACATTAATTGTGTTGGACGATATGAAGTTAATACTTTTCCAAGACAGGGGGGGGAACTTTTTACAAGGGGGTCATTATCGTTGCTGGGTATCGAAGTATATAGCAAAAATTCTTAAGATAATTGCTTAAGGCTCTTAGGCCACAACAAAGATTACCGATCCTTGGGACGGGTAATGGGACTAGTAAAAACCACGGATTGATTATGACTAGCCTGGATTATTCATTTCTTTCTGATTTATATACACAAATATTGCTTAGTTTAAATGCTTTATCAACAAATTATAATTCTTTGCAAAAAGCTAAATTGCATATTCAACAAAAATTCTTGGATGTAATTCGGTCGCCTTGACCGTGATGAACTTCCGTCAGCGTTTTCTACCCTATATTATTGCAGGCACAGTTGATGTGGGTCGATTACCTGTTCGTACCTGGTTAGCATGTTTTGTGGTGGTGGGCATTGTGCGCGTGTCGTGTGTCTATCTTGAACATTTTGCTGTGGAGCAAAAAATATTTGATGATCTGTTTCTTGGGAAATTGTTGTTGGATTTAGTTAGTGCCCGGCAAGAATTATTGCAATAGATATTGATTGTTTACATTTTACATTTCATGCCCACCAAGAACCTCTGGGTTCGTAGATACTTGTTTTATTGTTGGCTCCTGGTGTTGGATTGTACCAATTTGGTTCTTGGGTTTGAGATGATTGCTGAGTCTTACAGAATGATTGAATGTTCTTTCTTATGAGAAGGAGGAGAAAGATACTGGTTAAACCAATGACGATAATTAGGTTTATTGGAAAATTGAATGCGGGGGAGTGAAATTCCTTCCATGCCATTTTCTTGCTTAACTCCTGGTTCTTGTATGCTTTTTGCACTATCATGCACCCTGTTGCTTCAAAGAGAGTAGATCCATTTAGTGTCGGCACTGTTTCGATTGCCACTGATGAGTTGATGTTGGCCGCAAAAGGCTTAAAATGTACCTTCAGATTTGCTGATAAGTCTCTTTTTTCGGAAAGGAGGATTATTTCTTTCGTTGTTAGGGAACAATCTGAAGTCAATTGGATGCTACCTTCCTCCTTGAGGACGATTTCGCTTCTTTGTCCATTACACAGAGCGTACGCAACTGTCGGTGACGGTGTTGCATATATCCAGGTGTTCGGGGTGTAACATTTTTTCAAAATTATAGAGTGCATTTGAAAGTGTTGCGTGGAACAATTTTTTTTTCGTAGCTATTGTACACTTGAGTGATGAGGCAATTTGGATGCATTTGTATATTGTAAAGTGCCCGTAATTGAATCATATAATTTGTCGTATTTAATGCGAACCTATTGTCCAGTTCTTCCCGGTTGATTTCGAAGTACAATTGCTCGTCATAATTTAGTCCGGGGATACCTTCATGAATTTCAGGTATAACAAACAGATTGTTATTGAGCTGTTGTGGAATTGCAGTTGCTTGTATAAGATAATAGTGATGTACGTCGAATATTGGCAAATATCCTTGTATCGTGATTTTTTGTGGTCGTAACTGGTCTGAGTTGTTGCGTTGGATTGATGATGAATCTGTAGCGATGGTGGTAGCAGCCTCATAGTGCGGTTCAATGTTGTAACTACTTCAGTTATGTGTGAACATTCCGAAATGGACGCTTGGTTTGATACAATTCGCCACAAGCAATCGTATTTAGCCAGTACTTCATTCAAAAAATTCAAAGCCTGTTGGTATGTGTTCAATAAATGAACATGGATTTTATTCTTGTCGACCGCAATATACCATTTTTAACGCATTGATTCGCTGTATGCACTCATTTAGATGTATCTTGAAATGCTGAAGTTGGGTGGTGATTCGGTTATTAGTGTCATTTAATATTTGAATTGCTTTTAGCATGACCTTTGCTTGAATTTACAGTGTGTTCAATAGGTTGACTTGCTTCGACGGGAGATCATCTATCTCCTGATACACTTGATCGTTCACTCCAAAGACAGCGGTGAGTATTTTTCCCAGTATACCTCTCCTTTGTCGTGATCTCAGGAACTGAATTGATCTTGCTCGATGCTGAATTTTATCATTCATGGTCACTAAATGATGGTTAAATCTCTCAAAACTTGTCATGTCATGTCATGTTAAATCGGAATGTTCCCGCATTTCCTAACTCTTCTAGGTAGAAACCTCCACTCGAATTTTTCCCGCTAACCATGGCCGTTACATGTGATACGCAGAGTGATATTATAGTTGCTATGTTAACATTAACGTCCACGAGGGCGCAATAGAATGGTTGGTTATTCCACGTCTTCGCTTCAAAGGAGGTGGTGCGTGGTGCTCGTCATTATCCGCCTCTTGTACCGGTTTAATGGCTTTTCATGGGTATTCCTCGTTTATTGGCAAAGGACACAGTTTCACTACTGGTCGCTTTGTAATATGTCCATTCATTTTAATCGTTGCTACCCGGACCAATCCATCTTGTCCTGGATGTACGTCGATTATTCGTGACAGTGGCCACTTTGTGGGAGGAGTTTTTTCACTTTTCACCAATCCCAGCATGCCCGGTTGTAAATTGGCGATTCGTTTTAACCATTTTGGACGTTCCTGTAATCTGGACAGGTATTCTTGATGCCATCGGTTCTAGAATTCCGTTGATAATTTTTGTGTTAGCTGCCACCGTCGTAATTCCTTGACGTTGTCTGGTGTTTTATCTGGTAGTGCAAACATAGAACTTCTGATTAGGAAGTGTGCAGGAGTGAGCGCATCTTGCTTGCTCGCATCACTAGTTAATGGTGCTAAAGGCCTGCTGTTTAAGCATGCTTCTACTTGAGCGAGGACGAAGGGATTTTCCGAAGATTTTCAAGAGGTGTCGTTTCACCGATTTGACTCCGACCTCCCATAATCCACCGAAATGGGGACTACTTGGAGGAATGTGATGCCACTCGATATGATCATTCGCCATCCACGCTTGCATTTCTTGCGTCATAGTTTGAAACAAGGTCCTTATTTCATTTCCAGCTGCTATGAAATTTGTTCCACAATCGCTGTAGATGGCTTTACATTTTCCTCTTGTGGATACGAACCGTTCTACCGCTGCAATGCATACTGCTGACGTGAGATCGCTCCAGATGCATAACTTTCGTCGCAAAGCACATGAATACCGCAATGTACGACTTAGCAGTCTTTGTTCCCCGACCGTTTGACCATTTAATCCTTAATGGCCCTACAAAATTCAACCCGGTTTCCCAAAATGGTCGATTTAGTACCACTCTGGAGGATGGTAAACTTCCCATCAATTGAGCTTGTGGTTGTGCGTTACTTTTGTAACAGGTGATGCATTTATAGATGCATCGCTTTACCATTATCTGAGCGTTTAAAATCCAATAATTTCGTCGTAAACTCGATAACATTAGCTGTGAGGTTGCATGTAAAGTTTGATGATGAGCAAGCCGCACAATGATCTCAGTAAAATTGCATTTATCGTCTAATAGAATGGGATGTTTTTTGACGTTGTTGGCGTTCTGTAGCCTGCCGCTCAACCTGAGGATACCGCAGGAGGCAATAAATGGAATTGAATGAATTGGATGATTCGCGATTTACTATCGATTGACTGCCCTTTCTTTAATCTTTGGATGTCGGGTAGAAACGAACGAATTTGCGCTATCTTGATGCACGCAGTTCTGGCTGTTCGCAGTTCTTCCGCGGTGAGATATCCACAGGATCGATAACCATTATTACTTGGTAACAGTCGTCTGCAGTACGCAACTACACGGATTAACCTCGTATAGTTGGACAATTTATCGATCACTAGATCCTGTTCTTCTGCCCGTAACGTGTGCAAGGTGTTTCTTTTCTCTAGCTCCATGGGCTCAATGCACTTCATTGTTGGGAAGCTGACAGTATCGGATGTGAGAATCTTTGGGCCATTCCACCATAACCCAAATTCGTTTAGCTGTACTGGGGTCAATCCTCTTGTAGCGCAATCAGCAGGGTTCTCGTGCGTCCCCACATGATGCCACTGCTCCGGTGTGCTGCTTGCATGAATTTCACTCACTCGATTCGCGACATAAGTTTTCCATCGAGCTGGCTCAAGAGAGTACAAAGGTTGAGTCTGTCCAGTAGTGGGTGGTAGTATCAGTCCAACTGACAACTGAGGCCTTAACTTGATTCATCAGTTTGACCAGCAAAACTGCACTCAAGTCGTGGTATGATTTGTGCAGCAAGCGGTGTTACTTCGTTTTAGCCGTTAGAAATCTAGCCTTGGGCTCTTCCGAGTGCTTAAGGATCCGAATGTTGATCACAGCAGCGATAGCCGTTCTCGATGCGTCACAAAATCCATGTAATTCGAATCGATCCTTGGAGGTAGTCCCAATCCATCTAGATATGTCTGCCATTCTTGTGCTAATTCTGGCGGTAGCTTATCATCCCATTCCAGTTTCTGAAGACATAATTTTTGCTTAAAGACCTTTCCTTTAATCATAAAGGGCTGCAACCATCCGAGTGGATCAAATAAAGATGCGATCTTTGATGCCACTGTCCTTTTAGTTGGCCCGCTTGTAGATAGAGTCTTTGCATGAATGTTGAACATAAACATGTCTCGTTGAGGATGCCATTGCACAATCTCAACGTCTCGCGATCTTCCTTGTTGAAATGCTTCGTTTGGGCGCCACACGATCCGTTGGAGATCTGCATCATTGCTTCGGACTCGTATTTGTCGGTACATTTTTGCCACATCTGCTGTTAGCATGACGGGATACAAACGCCACCGCAAAAGAAGTAATCTTGTATGGTTGGTCCTGTCGTCAACAAGTCATTCAAGGATTTTCCAGATGCAGTTTTTGCTGATGCATTGAAGACCACTCGCACCTTAGTCGTTGTGCTGGATTCCTTAATGACTGCATGATGTGACGGTATATCCATTTCATCCTTTGCTATTTCCTCCATGTGTCCGCGATCTAGGTAATCTTGCAAACATTCGTTGTACTCTCGAAGCAATTTTGGGTTTCTGAGCCTCCTCTTCTCGTGCGCTTCGTACTTCAGAATCGCAGCCTTACTCCAATCGTTTGGTGGTCGCTTGATAATGCGCTTCACATTCCTCTTCTTCCTTACTAAGGATTCCTCTGGGAACT
Source organism: Hermetia illucens (assembly GCF_905115235.1). Lineage (NCBI taxonomy): Eukaryota > Metazoa > Arthropoda > Insecta > Diptera > Stratiomyidae > Hermetia > Hermetia illucens. Next base: position 248,052 of record NW_024037035.1, on the reverse strand, counting down.
ACCTCTTCCTGAATCCAGAATTTTTCAATTGTTTTGTCCTAATCGTTGGTATTTGCAAAACTGATGCTGATATCGTCTCCTGGTGAGGCTGTTATCGGACCAGAGAGAATCCATCCGATCTTGGGTTTTTGTGCTGTTGGGGTTCCGTGAATAATTCCCTCCAATAGCATATCCCCGTATATATCTGGTCCAAGGAGAACATCGATTCTGCCCTTAGTTCTGTAATTTGGATCAGCTAGATCTGCGAGGGTCGCCCAATGTCATTATCTTTGCATATCGTCGCAGAAGAAAGAGGCTTCGTGGTAGTATGAATGATTAATGCGATAGTACCTATTTCACTATTTGACCATTTTTCCTTCATGGTTATTGGTACTTGTCCTCTACATTTCCTGGTTGCACTTCCAATTCCGGATATGATCACTGAGGTACGCTCTCGTTTCAACCCCAATAAATTTGCAGCGTATTCCGTAATGAACGAATTCTGGGAGCCTTGGTCTATTAGCGCGCGCAGTTTGATGAAGTCGCCGTTGACATTGAGCAACTCAATTATTGCGGTTGCCAATAGCACCGTCCACATGGTTTGCCGATTTACGAGGTTGCTCTGGGGCTGGTCAGAATGGTTCGGGGTTGACCTTTTTGGAGTTTCAGACTTGTCCTTAGTTGTAGGATGCAGCATAGAATGGTGTTTCTTTCCGCAAGTTTTACACGTTGCCTTTGATGTGCATTCGTACACTCGATGCACACATGCGGGTGAAGCACAAGTTGCTTGCTTTAACGACTTCGCTCCGCTTGTCTATGGTGTAGCCTTGGAAAGTCGCCCACTTATATAGACTGTGGTCTGATTTACACAATGTGCACTTTTCGTATTCGTTATGGGTAACAGTATGGATCCCCACTTTCTTGGACTTCTTAGAGGAGGAGCACCTGTTAACTTCTTCAATGATGTGGCACTGGGTTTCTAGGAATTCTAGGAATGCCTTTAATTTAGGTACGTCCGCTGTAGCGCCAATTTTTCGTCGCCATTCTGCTCTGGACTCTGGATCAAGCTCGCTCTGCAGAATATCATGACTGCGTCGAATGGGTCAACCTCCAAGTCTTGGAAATTCGTGATCAGCTCGTTGGTCATATCAAACATTCTTTTGATACCTTCGGCGTTTACCACAGTTTTCATGTTCTAAAACTGGGCCAAAAGTGACTGGGCAATAATGCGCTTTTTGTCGTATCTCTTCATCAAGAGATCCCAAGCTGCGAAATAGTTGGCATCCGACATATTAAGTTGCCTAATTTGCTGAGACGCTTCTCCCTTTACTGATGTCCGAAGGTACTGTAGCCTCTGCACCCCAGACAGTCTTCCGTTGTCGTGGACAAGAGATTTGAAGAGGTCTCTGAACGAAATCCAGGCTGAGCAAGTTCCATTGAACGTTGGAACCAGACCGCATTTGCTTCTACTGATTGTAAGGTTCCATCAGCTGAGTCATTGGTATGTCCCGCTCGCTTCCCGAACCCTGATAGACTGATGCAAATTCAATGCTGTACACTTCGTATTCGGCCTCGGCTTCGTCGTATTCCACCAGATACTTCTGCCGAAGCTCCGTAGTTTGAGCCAAGTTCTGTTTGGCTGAGAAATGGTTGTCTTCGCATGACTTCCATTTTCGACTGAGTACTTCTAATTTCATTTGGAAGTAAAGCTTGCTATGTCGAGTCTTAGCATCATTCTTAAAGTTCCGTATGACTTTGAGGAACTCCTTCAGATTGTGCTTCTGGGGGACGGCAAAATTATGTGTTGAACTTTGCAGATGGTACAATTATCAACGAAGTAGTGTATTAGAAATCCTAAGTCGGTTTTAGGACTTCCTTCGCAGTTGCGATAATCCACTTAAATGCGCCGATTTCCAAGTGCAGATGTTGGCAACGGGACGTAGAAACTCTGTGTCTCCAGATGCAATACAAAAATAATGGTCGTGTCGAAACAATTAAAGAAAGACCAGCAAGCATTTATTGTGCATTCGGAAGACTTAAATTATCTTTAAGAAACCCATTAATCAGGCAAGCTGATATTCATAGGAACATTAAATAAAAATGTGAAAGGAGGAGGGATGGATAGCTTCAGTCTGCAAGGCTGTATGCCATCGCAGCGTCTCAGGGGGTAGGTGAGGAAAGTGCAGGAACTTTGCAGTCTTGCAGATTACTCACTAAGGAAGCTATCTCAACACGTGGCAGCTAGGGATAAAATGCACCACCAACAATGAGAAGAAGGAGAAATTTGAGGTCCATTACGGATAACCGGCGGGAGTCGTCTGACTTGGTGACTGGGTCGGGCTCTCGTAATGGACAGCACGGCGTCGAAACCGTTAGTCGTGGGGCGGTTCGACCTCTAGGCGCCACGACGACCAGGAGCACAGCTCCGCCTGCTGCAGCTGTTTCGCCACAATCTGTGGCGACCGCTTCAGAAGGTTCGCGTAGGAAGCGCATGAAATAGACTGAAGAAATGAACCTCTTCATCATCCGCTCCTACTACGAAATAACGGCGGGGCGGGTACAACATCTTACCGCCCCTTGTTGCACCAGAGATTCGTCGAGCGTTTCCCGCAATTCGCGCACGTGACAGTGCAGCGAGTCGCAGACCACTACCGCTTTATTACTCGCAGCGACACAATCCCGGCCACCATCAGGGAACGTGTTCGACTTGAAGTCATCGGGGAAACTGGTGACCGAGAGTCGATGGGGGCAGAGGCGGCGGCATCAACGACACTGTGGCGCGGCAGGATTCGCAGCATTCGAAATTTATTTCGAATGTTGCGAGTGCGAGCGAATAGATGGCGCGGATCTATCCACTTTGCGTAGCACGCCACGGGAGTGGAGGACCGGCGAGAAAAGTGTGCCATGAGTTAGGGGCAGAAAAGAAACAGATGAAGCGAGACTTCTCTTCTGCCTCTAACGTCTGGGGGCGGAGTGATGTGGCGCGGCAGGATTCGCAGCATTCGAAATTTATTTCGAATGTTGCGAGTGCGAGCGAATAGATGGCGCGGATCTATCCACTTTGCGTAGCACGCCACGGGAGTGGAGGACCGGCGAGAAAAGTGTGCCATGAGTTAGGGGCAGAAAAGAAACAGATGAAGCGAGACTTCTCTTCTGCCTCTAACGTTTGGGAAATGAGGTATCCAACTCTGAACTCGTGACTTAAAACTAAAAATATCGTTTGTAATTATTCTCTCTTAGAGATTTGAATGCAGTTTTAGTACGACTACCCCACTACAATGTCAATTAACAAAGTGTTTAATTAATAAAGTTAAATTCAAAAATAAAATTGGTTAAATACTTAAACACCACGCCGCACTGCAGGCAACAAAACTCGTCGAAGCACTCTTCTCCACCGTCCAGCTGAGGTTTCCGCTGAGGTTCAGGACGAATTCCAAAGAGCGTGTATAGAATTCTCGGATATGGATCCTTTGCATAGAACAGGTATTCCCAGGATCTATGCATCTCCAGCAACTCCGGGAATTCTATCTCAAATCAATGATGAGATTGCATCTCGACTGTGTGCTGATATGTCGCTGCTGCAACTACAATCACTTGTGTATTGTGGTGCAGTTGCGGCTATCAGATTGCACGGTCAGAAGATTCGCTTTCGTGTTATTGGTTTGGGTGACAAAAGAGATCCACCATGGAAAATTCGTCTGGAACGTCAGCGGGACTCACTAAGGCAGGACATTCCTAGACTGATTCAGATCAGCACTGGCAATGCCAGCCGACGGGTGAGAAATAAAGTACAGAGGGTTTACCGGAACTATGCCATCCCTTGTGAGACACCCGTTGTTGAAATTCTGGGCACACTAAAACAGAAACTTTCTGTCATATGCAGTCGGTTACGACGGTATGGCGAAAGTTATTCCAGACGTGTCCAGAATGCAACATACGCGAGGAACCAGCGGAGCTTTTTCAGATCTCTCAACGAATCCCAACAGAGCGCCCAGACAATACAGTTCTCGGTGACGGTAGCGAAAGAGTATTGGGGTGGACTTTGGGGGTTACCTGCCCAGCATGTTGAGCATGCTGAGTGGATCATCGCCGAAGGCACCCGCCATGCCAATACGCCTGGCATGAATTTTGCGGATGTTACCGAAGAGGAAGTTCGACGAGCCATAAACATCTCGTAGAACTGGAGGGGCCCAGGTCTGAATCGGGTGCAGAATTTCTGTTATAAGAAATTTACCAGCGTACACAGTCGGTTGGCACGCAGTATAAATGAGGTCATGAGTCAGCCGGAGGAATTTCCACCTTTCCTCACTGCGGGGATTACCTACCTTATCTCTAAGAAGGACACGGTGCAGAACCCCGCAGACACAAGACCGATCACTTGCTTACCAACCCTCTACAAATTCATCACGTCCATTATTAGTGGAAGGATCAATGCGCACCTCGAGACCAACAACATTCTGTCCGAGGAGCAGAAAGGCTGCCGAGTTGGGTCAAGGGGTTGCAAAGAGCAACTCATTATCGACTCGGTAGTTGTAGGACAAGCAACTAGAGGCTAAAGAAACCTCTTCAGTTGCTATATCGATTATGCCAAGGCTTTTGATAGCGTTCCGCACACCTGGCTAATCGACATCCTACATCTGTATCGCATCGATCCGAAACTAATAAAGTTTTTCGCGACAGTCATGGAAGGGTGGCATACCACCTTATCAGTCCGTATATCTGAGGGTGCTAATACCTCAGAGCCCATCCGTATATGGAGGGGCATCTTCCAGGGGGATTCGTTGAGCCCCCTTTGGTTTTGTATGGCACTGAACCCCCTATCATGGCTACTGAATAATGCTAGAGGGCATGGTTTTGCAATAAAGTATGGTCTACGTGCTAAGTGCGAACTGGCACACTTGATGTACTTAGATGACATCAAGCTGTATGTTGGTACTGACAACCATCTTAGAAGTCTGTTGCGAATAATAGACATGTTCAGCCGTGATATTCGGATGGAGGTTGGATTAGACAAGTGTCGAATCCCAGCCATCCGCAAAGGTCATCACGAGCCGCATGCCGGACATAGCATTGGTGACCTCCACATCGAAGCTATGACCGAGACAGACTTCTACAAGTACCTAGGAATTCTGCAAGGAACCCATGCTCGAGTTGGTGATCTGAAGGAAGCTCTGCTGTCTGAATTCCTGCGACGTGTAAAGCTGGTGCTGAAATCGCATCTCTCGGGGAAGAATAAAATAAGCGCGTTGAATGTATTCGCTATCCCTTCACTGGCTTATGCATTCGGAATATTGCCGTGGACGAAGACCGACCTGGAAAACGTCCAGCGGCGGATACGGACAACTATGTCCAAATTCCGAATGCATCACCCAAAGTCTGCCGTGGAGCGAATGAATCTGCCTCGTGACATCGGAGGTAGGGGCGTGGTTGACGTGGCGGCACAACATCATCGCCAAGTCGACTCGCTGCGCGCTTATTATTACAGTAAAGAGCAGACGAGCCCCTTGCATGCGGCTGTCTGTAAGGCAGACTGTGGACTGACTCTACTTAACTTGAAGGATCGATCTTTCAATCCTCTGAGTGGGGTGAAGTCGGACCAGGAGCGGATCGAGGAATGGAAGTCGAAGGCAATGCACGGTAAACACGTGAATTGTCTTTGGCAGCCATTTGTCGATTTGCATCTGTCGAACAGATGGCTGTGTGCTGGGGAGCTCTTTGCTGAGACGGAGGGGTTCATGTGTGCCATTCAGGATGGCGTGGTCTCCACCCGAGCTTATAAAAAGCTCATCATGAAAGAACGGGTGGAGAACGACCTGTGCAGAATGTGTGGTTCGGCGTTAGAGACGTTGGACCATCTCATTTCTGGTTGTACTGTTATAGCACCGGTGCACTACATCACCAGGCATAATGCTGTATGTAAGGTTATTCATCAAAACCTTGCATATAAGCATGGGCTGATCACGGGAACATGTCCGGTTTACCGATATGAGCCGCAAGCAGTACTTGATAGTTCTCCTTACAGCATGTATTGGGACCGGCAAGTTCTGACTGATCGCCATACCGCACATAACAAGCCTGACATACTGCTAGTTGACAAGACGGTCGCTCCGCGCATATTATTGATGTTGCTATCCCCCATAATAGCAACATTGAACGGAAATACGTGGAGAAGAAGGTGAACTATGACCCATTGGCTCGTGAAATCAAAGAAATTTGGCGTCTCGAGCGGGTGGTTGTAGTTCCCATAATATTGTCAGCTACAGGTATTGTACCTAAATCCTTCACGGCTTCCCTTGATGTCCTGGGACTTTCGCACAGTCTGGTTCAAACCATGCAGAAGTACACCATTCTGCATACGTGCTCGATGTTGGGGGGAGTACTCGACGGATTCTCCCACTGACCTACCACCGGCCACCACCACCAGCGCCCATTTAGTTTTTAAGTAGGTAGGATCGTCCGAGCCTGAATGCTTGGCACTTAGTGCTAGTATTAGGTAAAATCCGGCATCTGCCGAGATTGTGATAACTCGGAAATAAAAAATAAATATGCGAAAAAATAATGTTCTTAAACAAAATGTTTCTATTAACCGAGGTAAACGAAAACTTTAAAGATTTTATTGAAGAATCAATTAATCAGGCCTTTTTTGATGAGGTGATGAGTAAAATACTGAAGAATGAAAAATTTCCAGGCACGGAAAAGTGGTATAGCTATACTAGTGAGAACCAAAGAAGTAGACGTATTCATGATTTAAAAGTAGATTCACAGCGGCTAGTATAAATTTCAGCAAGAAACATGGTACACGGGTCAATCAGTCAGCCAGTAAAGCCAGAAGAAATTACGCCTTCCAGGAAATCTTTTTCGCCAGGAGCTATGAGTTTATCAGTAATGTTGCAAAATGTCTCTAGCCGAGTAAAATGCAGAAAATTGCTAAAGTTAGATTAGGTCGTGATGATTAGAGGATAATAACTGCTGATTCTATAATTACTCAATAGGTAATTTCTGCGAATATGAGCCCCATAGCCTTTGGAATTGTACTGGATTTTGTGGACTCTCTATCATAGTTTAGATAACTGGACGCAAAGCAAATTACGGCGCTTCTTTCCTAACTAGAATATATCCTCTTGATCTAGGTAATGGGGAGAGGGATTGGTTACCAGAGCAGAAGAGAAAATGCAGAAACGTGTAAAGGCTGATTTAGGAGATAAACGTTTCATTTATGCTTAATATAAAATAATCCAATACTGCTGTAGAGAAAGTTATTTTGAGAAGTTATAGAGGGATATCCTCAATTGAAGGAAGAATGTATGACATTGTAAAATCCATTATTATTCTAAGTCCAACTTTGCCACCACAGACACAGGAATCTTTTAGCAAGATCGCTACTGCAATATTATTACAGAAAGTTAAAACAATGAAAAGGAATATCCATAATATAATATATATAATATAATGTAAAGGCTGTCAGTTGAAAAACCGCTTCATAGGAAAAGAATCATGAATAACGAAAGAAATTAACAGTATGAATAAATTAATTGTTGAACTTAATAATAAACTTAGAAAGAAACCCTTTCAATCTGGTAGAGTTTATAGTAAAGAACTTTCAATGATGCTAGATAAAATTCGACATTCGGAAAAAGCGGATGGCGGAATATCAAAGAGTAGAGAGAGTCGCCCATTGTATTTAGCGAATGTGGTAATAGAGGAATGGCTTTCAATTCCATTGACATTGTAAGACCTACTCGTATAATGGTGGGTAATAAATAGATTCGTGTGATGCCTATCTGTAATACCACTGGAAGACTGCGCGAAATTGTTAAGATTTGAGTAGGATATCACCCAAAGCAAAAACTTTTATTGAAAGTATTTCTGTGGAAGTGACTAAAAAGGCTCCACTATATCTCATGATATATTTGAAACGTCAATAAAGTATAAATATACTGTAAGTGCTCTAGACAAGGAGTCTAAATCGTCACTGCCATTGATTCTTATTATAGTGGAGTGTTGGTAATTTCTTTAGAGATTTAGCGCAAAACGAGAGTGGGAGATAATAAAAGCCGGTAAAACTATACTATCTGAAATAGGAACTGAAGTATAAGTATAAAACTGCCGCTCGGAAGGTAACCGATAAAAAAATAAACAAAACACAATGTTGTTATCAATAATCGTTAATCTCAGAAAAGATCTTATCCCTTCGAGGCGAATAAGTCAAGACTGAACTTGAAATTTTAACGCAGAAACTATTCTAATGGAGCTTTCAAAAACTACCGGTAGTTAAACACTTTTATAAACGCGTCATATACATTTTCGATAAGTCAAAATGTCATCCCATAAAGAGTGCGTAAAATTTGAACTAGGTCTTGTTTCAAACTTGAAAATTCCAAGTAATATTTTAAAAAGTCAGAGCTGGACGCTTCTGGTATAAAGGTTTTGTCTTCCTCTAGTCTGAGAAGCTTCCTATGCCCATTTTACCATTTGTACCTGATTACATTTCCAAAGTCAAACTGCTGCCCCGCCATCCCTATGGCTTCACTTCATGTTATGACGTCATGCAAGTCTTAAATCCACATGAAATACAAAATTTTGAACGTCCATAACTTTGTCAAAATTAGTCGAATTTCGCTCAAGCTTTCCAAAATTGTGTATTGTAATACAGGGTGCGGAAACATAACTTCCTTTTTTAAAATGCGCGCCACTCAGTTAGTTGATGTCATAGCGGAGCGCTAGTGGTCTCGTTCAAAAGGGGATACTGTAAAGTTTTGTCCCGACATGGTTCAGTCGCCATCATGTGTTGGAATAGTGAGGAGCGTGCCTTTGCCATTGAGGTTTACTTTTCAAGCGGATGTTCAGTTATTGCAACACAGTGTGCATTTCGGAATCGCTTTAATTTAGCCCCGTTGGCTCCCGTCCCAGACCGCAAATCAATTGTTTCATGGGTCACTACATTCAGACAAACTGTAAGTGCGACAAAAGGAAGAACTGGAGTCCGTCGACCCGTTAGATCACCTGAGAACATTGAAGCAGTGAGACCATCAATGTTGCGATCGCCACGGCGTTCTGCGCGCAAACACGCATCTGCCCTTGGACTATCCGATCGTTCTGTGAGAAGAATTCTTCGTGATGATCTTAATTTTCATCCCTATAAGATGGCGATAGTGCAGGAACTTTCAGAACGTGACTTCAATTCTCGGATGAACGCGTGTGAGCTTCTTCTTGATGTCGTTCCCGAGGGTGCTATTGTTTTTTTTAGCGATGAAGCCCATTTTCATATGTGTGGGTCGGTTAACAAACAAAACATGCGCTACTGGGCTGACACCAACCCTCGAGAATTGCATCAAAAGCCTTTGCATTCACCCAAAGTCACAGTGTGGTGTGCAATTTCCTCAGCTGGAATTATTGGTCCCTGGTTTTTCGGGGAAAATGAGGTTACAGTGACAGTGAATTCGGACCGGTATGTAAACATGCTACAGAATTTTTTTTCCCACGGCTAGAAAATTTGGATTTGGGGGACACTTGGTTCCAACAAGACGGTGCAACAGCACACACTTCAAGAGCATCGATGGCTGTTTTGAGGGAACACTTTCCAGAGCGCCTTATCTCAATTAGAGGCGATTTTAAATAACCGGCACGCTCTCCCGATCTGTCCCCTTGTGATTTTTTTCTATGGGGTTTTTTGAAATCCCGTCTTTATGTGAACCGTCCAAGAAGCCTACAAGATTTGAAGACCAACATCCAAGAAGAACTTGCCAACATAACACCTGCTATGCTAACAAGAGTCATGACAAACGCCAGAAATCGGTTTATGCAATGTATGAAGAATGGGGGGACGTCACCTAACAGATTTGATCTTCAAGACAATGTAAATAAAAACTTTAGACATGTACCTACATTCTTCTTCTTTTTCTTCAGCCTTTGTCCCGTTCACAAGCGGGGTCGGCTCGTCGTGATCGGCTTCGCCATTTGGCTCTATCGAATGCCTGATCTGGGCGCAATCTCGAGGCTTTCAAATCCCCATCCAGCGTATCAAGTCACCGTTGCTTAGGTCTGCCTTTTGGTCGTTTACCATCGACTTCGATGTTCAGACCAATCTTTGCAAGTGAATTCTCGTTTGCACGAATTGCGTGACCATACCATCGAAGACGCCTCTCTCGCAACTTTTCCACGATCGGTGCAACCCCATAACGATCGTGGATATCGTCATTTCGGATGCGATCTAAACGTGTGACGCCACTAGCCCAACGTAGCATCTTCGTCTCCATTACCGCGAGGCGCCGTTCATTGTCTTTTATGGTCGGCCGACACTCAGAACCATAGAGAGCGACTGGACGGACGACATTGCGGTAAACTTTAGATTTGAGACGTTTGTTGATACGTCGATCACAAAGGACACCAGTTGTGGAACGCCACATCATCCAGGTTGCGTTAATGCGTGAAGCAATTTCATAATGCAGCTCTCCATTGGTTGATAGCGTTGACCCGAGGTATTTAAATCGCTCAGTTCTGGGCAGATCACTGCCGCTGACAGTGATTGTGCCTGTTTCATGGGGATCAGTCGTCAAAAATTCAGTTTTGTTTAAATTCAATCTGAGACCGTGTTGCATGAGGCGATCATTCCATTTTTGAACAAGTTGTTCGAGATCATTTTTGCTATCAGATGCTAGGAAAACATCATCTGCATAAAGCAGTGTGTAGGGCGCTGGACGTTGGATATCCCGTGTGACGGTGTCCATAACAAGGACAAAGAGGAGTGGTGAGAGGGCACTTCCTTGATGAACACCAACAGAGACACGAAGCGGTTTTGATACACCCGCCATACTTCGAGCTTTACTTTCCGGATCGTGGTAGAGCAATTGAACCCAGCGCACGAGTTCTTCTGGCACGAAGTGTTGTCGTAAAGCATACCAGATGAGTTCGTGTGGTACACGGTCAAACGCTTTCTCTAAATCCAGAAATGCAATGTAAAGAGGGCGATGCTTCTCACGGTGTTTCTCCATGTGTAACCGCGCAGCGTGTATTGCGTCAGTAGTTCCGCAGTTCTTGACAACTCCGGCTTGATTCACGGTTATTTCAACGATTTCACGAATACGGTTGTCAAGAATGCGTTCAAAAATCTTCATGGTATGGGAAAGTAACCGGATCGGACGGTAATTTGAACATTCTGCTGGGCTACCTTTCTTTTTCCATATTGGAACAGTGGTACTTTCTTGCCAGTCAGATGGTGTTCTTCCTTCCTGAATAACCCGGTTAAAGAATTCACTGAGCCACAGTGTTGGATCCCAGCTCTTCGCTTTCCAGAGCTCAGATGCGATGTCGTCAGGTCCTGTTGCTTTCCCCGATTTCATTTGTTTTATTGCCTCCTCGACTTCAGTTGCGCTGACTGGTGGAACTGCTCCAAATGTCGACAATGATTGTGGAAGTGGAGGATGAGCAAATTCTTCAGTTGAAATCTGCTCGAAGTATTCTAGCCATCTATCCGTTGTAGCTCGACGGTTGGTGAGCAAAGTACCGTTCTTGTCATTAACACAACAGAAGTGTTCGATATCCTGTGTGCGTTCATCACGGCTTTTAGCAAGTCGATACAGATCTCTCTCGCCCTCCCGAGTGTCCAGTTTATCGTAAAGATTTTTGAAATGGTTCGCTCGGGTGACAGCGACCGCTTTCTTTGCTTCCCGGTTGGCATTCTTATAAATTTGCCAATTAGCAGGCGTTTTATCGTCGAGAAATTTGTGGTAGAGGCGTTTCTTTTCACGGACCTTCATTTCAACATCATGATTCCAAAGCCAAGTATCTCGGTTGATGTACCGCTTACCCGGCTTGGTGACCCCGAGTGTTGCAGAGGCCGCTTTGTGTATCGTGTCTTTCATTTGGCTCCATGATTCTTCCACATTCGTAATGGTTGGCAATCGTATGAGCGAGACCGTTTCTTCATTTTTCTCACCAAATCGCCACCATTTAATGCGTCGCGGGCCAGTGCGTTCCTCACGCCGTTTTATCAGTGGCTTAATTCGCAGGACAGCAATCAACGGCCGATGCTGAGATGCGATGGTCTCATAGGGAACGACTTTGCAATCAGTGGCAGTGGTAAAATGTTGGCGTCTTATGAGAATACAGTCGATTTGCGTTTTATTGTTCCCACTATAAAATGTGGGAAGATGAGACAATCGTTTGATGAACCATGTATTCATAAGTACAAGGTCATGGGTGTCCGCAAAATTGATTATACGCTCGCCACCTTCATTGCGCGCTAAGAACCCCTTTCCCCCATGGCACCTGTTACCGTCTGCCTTTTCAGCCACATGACCATTAAGGTCGCCGGCAATGATTATGTAATCGTCAGCAGGCACGTGAGAAGTCTTTTCATCGAGAAGTTGCCAGAAGGCATCTTTCTCGGCATCAGGTCGGCCTGTCTGTGGTGCATACGCGGTGAAAAAGTGCATAGTGCGATCAGCTGATATAATGGTGAGCTTCATCAGCCGATCATCAAATCGTTCGACTTCTTTAATAGCATCACGGAAACCCTCTGAGATGGCAATGCCAACACCATATTGAGTGTGTGGGTTACCAAAATAGAGAAGTTTGTAGCCATTTTTACCGCGTTCGCGTTCAATATCGCAGCTTTTGGAACCAGACCATCGGGTTTCTTGCAGAGCGCAGATGTCAATGCACCTTTTCCGAAGAGCTCTTGGGAGTTCCTCCGTCTTTCCAGTTAGGGTACCAACATTTAGCGTGCAGACACGTATTTGTTTTGTTCGTTGTGTGCGGACTAACTTGCTTACCGCCTGACGCCGTCCATGCGTCAAGAACCCTTGCCCATTACTCGACAGGACCGGGGCCCGTCCTGCCGCGTCGACTGAGGTGGACGCCCTAGCATTTCTCCGAGGCCTGTGACTTAATCCGATCATCATGTTTGTAACGACATTCTGTGCATTTTCTTGGTCGACCTGTCGCGGGGCCTGTCACCAAGAGAGATCAGGTAGGATTTAGCATAGTAGAATAACTCCAACTATACTCTATTTATCTCTTTCCCTGATCTCAGCATTTTATTTTTGTTTTACTGAGGATAGTACAGAGTACGGTGCCTCAAACCCTCCTCCTTTACCTGGGCTTGGGACCAGCATACTATGTTAATAGCATGGCGGAGTTAGACATGTACCTACATTATAAAAAATAAATAAATATTTTCCGATGCATACAATAGTTTTTATTAAGTTTTGAAAAAAGGAAGTTATGCTGCCGCACCCTATATATTATTACTTATAATGCTGCAAAATTTTGTACTTCTAGAATGAACTTAGGCTTTTCTGTGTAAGTCATAAAATATGCCGTTATTAATTTTTTTTAAATAAATATCAAACTGGCATATATTTTCTGGCCTAAATTTTGCGTAGATGCATTATTGCAAATTTATACAGATTTTTTGGTTGGGTAGGTTTTGAGAACGAGACCTATCCCATTTTTCTTGACATATATTTTGAGCCTCACTCCCCTGCACTTCACCAAAGTTAATAAATATAATCAGCTTCAAAAAGTACAAGTCAGGGTTAATCCATTTGACATCACGTGGCCATATTTTGTGAAAAGGAGTTTTACACCTCCTTTCGTATGTATAAGAATCTGCCTTAAATTCAACGGAAAATGTCGCTACTTGATGTATATAAAGGAATTTACAGACCTTATGTTCTCACCAAATTCCATGGCAATTGGTTGAGCCGTTTCTGAATGAATTCGGTGTGATAAACAGAAAGACAGCCAAGTGTTCCCACCTACGTCACTGCTATTGTCGACAGCTGCTTGCTTGGGGATGGTTCTTTGATAGAAGCAGCAGAAGCTGATACTGTTGCATAAAGCGGGTAAATCTCTAGGCGAATTATCTTCCTATAGGCCCATATGTTTTCTAGACACCATGATGAAAATGTTGGAACGTACACTTTAAAATAGATTGCTCCCGATTGTTGAGAGTCAAGTAAGCTTTCCAGATCGACAGTATGGCTTCCGTAAAGCCAGATCAAGCCTTGATTCCATCAAAATGGTTCAAATGTAATTCACGGACTATCAGCAAATATTGCTTGGTGGTGACCTTGACACCTTAACTAGGAATACCGAGGAATTTCCAAAAGCCCTTCGGAGAAGGCGCATCCATATCCGCGCTCTGCAAAAAAACCAAAGGCTTGGTGGCAAAAGCTACAACATTGAACGTGAACGGTATAAAAATGGCTACAAACTTCTCTACTATAAGAGTTTTCGTGATGCAATTAAAGAAATCATAGGATTCGATGACCGACAGATGCAGTTAACCATTATATCAGCTGATCGCACTATTCACTTCTCGATGCAAATTCCTACAATGTGCCTGCCGATAACTATACCATTATTGTCGGGGACCTTAACGACTAAGTGGGAGAAAAGTCAGACGCTAACAGGTGCCATGGGGGAAAGGGGTTTAGAGCGTACAATGGGGGTCACCAGCATATAATCGATTTCGCGGACACCCATTACCTTCTACTTATGAATACTTGGTTCATCAAATGATTGTCTCATCTTCCTCTATTTTATAGTGGGAGGAGTAAAGTTCAAATCGACACTATTCTCATAAGACGCCGACGTTTTACGAATCAAGCCACCGATAAAACAACGCGAGGATCGCACTGACCCGCCGCGTATTAAATAGTGGTGATTTCGTGAGAAGAAATGATCTTACTTACGCGGTTACGAACCATTACGAAAGTGGAAGTATCCTGGAATCAAATTAAAGACCCTGTTTGGGAGTCTCCTAATAGAGCGCAGATCGCACCCAAGTCCAACCCAGTATTAAACTCGCCGCGATTAATTCTTGGGAGCGATGGAGTCCTGGCCCTTTATCCCTCGCTGTCGAGTAAAGCTGTGGAAAGGACAAAGTTAGGGTCTTGCCAATTGTTTTGGAAGTTCCAGCGGTTCCAATAAAGGCACAAACACTCTTCTCTCGATTACTCCGAACTTAATATCCAAAAAGAACTCCATAAACTCCGAACTTAATATCCAAAAAAAAAACTCCGTCCCATTTCCGCCTCGCTGCAGTTTAAATACACCAAGTCCATTCGCAGCAACCCGGAACTTAGATTTGTTTGTAAGGTCCGACCAAACAAAACAGTATACACAACAGTCAGCCGATGAGCGATGTCGTCAGAATATTCCCATATGCTATGGTGCTGGTGACGACATCGCTCAGTAGCAAGCCGGAACACGGAATCGCTTGCATGTTGCACATTAGCACATGTGGATGTTGTACATTAGCACATGGGCAAGGTTGCTGTTGTTTGTTGTGAAACTTGATCAGTCAGCAACGCATGCTGACCTTGCAGCAATCACTGCCGGTGATTGATGACGCTGTTGATGCGGACTTAGGCGATCAATGGCTTGTGGGAAATCGCTCAAACATTCTCCCACCCGAGAAAGCTTCCTGCTGAGTCGTAGGATTTTGATGACGGTCATAGTAACTTCTGTTGGTCTGCTTGTACCAGATGAATAAATCCTGTGGTCTTTGGACTTATTACCTATTATTAAAAAAGATTTTTTCTTACGAATTACATAACGAATTACAAGACGTGTAGACTTCGCACTTATTCTCTAATGTTACAAAGTTATTTCTTACGGAATATACATAATAGTTTTACCAAACTTAGAATAATCTTTACATGATGCTTATCAGTGATTCTTTTAAAATTCTCTCTTGTTTTGAAAACTATCTTGCGAAGTAACAATTCAAAGTGTCCTGTTCATTAATAACTTCCTTACAGTTTTTTTTTAAAATGAAAGCTAATTTACAACGTTATAACAGTTTCTCTTTAATTTTCTGTTGATTAGTACTTACAAGTTCGTACATTGTTTAGATGGAAACTACTTTACAAAGTAATAATATTAGTTCAATTTAACTTATTAGTAACTTCCTTGCAATTGTTTGATGGAAGCTACTTGACAAAGTAATAACAGTTCAATTTTAACTTACTAGTAACTTCCATACAATTTTTTGATGGAAGCTATTTGATAAAGTAATAACAGTTCAATTTAACTTACTAGTAACTTCCTTACAATTTTTAGATTCAAGCTATAATACTTTACAACCTTTCAACATCGGTTAATGGCGCTCCCCAAACGACGGCATTTCGTCCATCTTCCACTTTTCTTAGTTTAGTAAACTAATACTACTGAATTTTCGTTAGTTACCCAACAACAATACTAAAATCAAACATGCATTAAATGAAAAACAGTAAGGATCATGAATCTTAGGCCGCGGCATGGGATATATTTACATTGTCGTGAAAGCTAATTCATGAACCTTAATTCGTGACATGGAATATATTTACATTGCCGTGAAAACTAGATACTCACTTCAACTACTATATTTACAAAAAATGATTTTCATGATTTGTACAAATTGACATGGATATACAGTGCACCTTCCTTCGCCCCTGGTTTGCTCCCCTGACTCCCGCCAACTCCCTGGCCTTCTATCTTCCAAGGATAGGTGACTCACGAAGCTGGGTTCTTCTTCCAGATTTCTACCTCGTCTTTTAATTACCCAAATCAAACCACCGATAATGATTGCGATTAACAACAAACCTCCTCCAATTAATCCGTGTGGGATGTATTGCCGAAAATATGATTCCGGTCCAAGTGTTGCTTCTAATTCCTGCCGCAACATACCAATATCCCTGTCTACCGAAATATTTGCGGCGACTGCTAACTTATTTAATTGGTGAAATTGAGGAGTCACTGCCTCAAATTTTCCTGTTCAATTCAATTCTACGGTATATGGAGTCCCTGTGATATTGAACATGGCCATGTCAAGTGTGCAGTGAGCCAAGTCTATCAAGGACACTGGAAACCGAAGCTCTAAAGAAGTTTCACTACAGATTATTGGGATTTCCTTCACCTGACCCTTAAACACTGCCCCAAGTTGTGGTTTTAAACGTGCCACAAAAGTGCCATTACTCCACCTCCTAAGAGAACACCACTCCCGCAGATTTATTGTTCGTTTTGCAATTTCTCGCGCGCAGGACGGTCCTTATCGAACAAGCTTAGTTTCAAAGAATCCGTGTAGAATCTCCACTGCATCTTCCTCAAAGAAAAATTTGTCATTTTTACCAGGCCCCATGAATAAACCCCGAAACGGTACAGCCGTACCCGAATCCCACGTAAGGCTCTGATGATCGTGGGTAGTAATTACTGCTACGTGGGCAAACCGTTCTTTGTAAGTCAGAGGGATTAGAAATTCGATAGTGACTAAATCGTCTTTTACCCATGCAGAAGGAGGATGAATGGATGCTCTCCGGATGATCCAAATTTGGTAAGATCATCCCTGGAATCTCCTTATTTATTCGCTTTACATATTCTGTAAGCTCTCCTATTAGTCTTAGTTTACTCAACTGGTGATGCTTGGCCCATGTCCCTGCTATTGCTGTTGTTTGTTGTGAAACTTGATCAGTCAGCAACGCACGCTGACCTTACAGCAATCACTGCCGGTGATTGATGACGCGATCAATGGCTTGTGGGAAATCGCTCAAACAGACCCGATCTACAAAGCGGCCTCTGTCACCAAGCCAGGTAAGCGGTACATCATCATCAATGTTGAAATGAAAGTCTATAAGAATGCCAACCCTACACTACAAAACTGGACCCTCGGGATTGCGAGAAAGATCTGCATCGACTTGCCAAGAGCGATACTAACTTACACAGGATGTCGAACACTTCTGTTGCGTTAGTGACAAAAACAGTACTCTGCTTACCAACTGTCGAGCCGCAACGGATAGATGGTGAGAATATTTTGAGCGGATCCCAACGGAACAATTTGTTCATCCTCCACTTCCACGATCATTGCCGACATTTGAAACTGTAGTCAAGGAGGCAATAAAAGGAATAAAATTGGGAAAAACAACAGAATTTGACCACATCACATCTGAGCTCTGGAAAAAGTATAGCTGGGACCAAACACTGAGGCTCACTGTGGCATTTGACCGTTTGCACACGAACTATTCTAATATGAACCACTCATACGTCAGGTTCAATTGCTCTACCACAATCTAAAAAATGGATTTCGAAGTGTTGCGGCTGTATTAAAACCGCTTCGTGCCCCTGTTGGTGTTCATCAAGGAAGCGCCCTCTCACCACTCCTCTTTGTTCTTGTTAGGGACACCGTCACACTGGAAATTCAACGTTCAGCGCCCTACACACTACTTTATGCAGATTATATTTTCCTAGCATCTGATAGCAAAAATGATCTCGAGCAATTTGCCCAAAAATGGAATGATCGCCTCATGCAATACGGTCTCAGATTGAATTTAAACAAAACTGAATTTTTGACAACCGATCCCCATGAAACAGGTACAATCACTGTCAGCGGCAGTGATCTGCCCAGAACTGAGCGATTTAAATACCTCGGGTCAATGCTATCAGAAAAT
The DNA here is from genome assembly GCF_905115235.1 of Hermetia illucens. Classification (NCBI taxonomy): domain Eukaryota; kingdom Metazoa; phylum Arthropoda; class Insecta; order Diptera; family Stratiomyidae; genus Hermetia; species Hermetia illucens. The sequence goes on along the minus strand of NW_024037035.1, from coordinate 229,642 downwards.
GGAGAACTGCGTTATGAAATTGCTTCATGCATTTACGCAACTTGGATGAAGTGGCGTCCCACGATTGGTGTTCCTTGTGATCGACATATCAACAAACGCCACAAATCTAAAAGTTAAGGCAAAATCTTCCGCCCTGTCGCTTTCTTTGATTCTGAGTATTGGCCCCCAATTGAGGAACAGCATGTACAATGTTTTACTAACCTTTCGGTCCCTAAGAAGTCCTCGTTTTAGGTTACGTTGAGGCAAAATATTTCTAATGAGTTGTACTCAACCAAAGCAATCATTACTGTTGAGGCTTGGTTAGAAAGCGCTGGACTGGCGCTTGCGGAAAGGAAAAGGTCGTCATCAGTATCACATCAAACTACTGTCTGTCCAATCTTTTCGAAGATGCGTTCTTCACCACAACAGAAGGTCACTATTGCACGGAAAGAGTTTGAACAGCAGTGGGTCATTTCCACTTCATCTTGCCCCAAGCCCAATGGCGAATGGAGACCGTGTTCCAAGATTTTGCGCATTCTTTAGCAAACTGTCGCGTCTTCTTGACCTTGGATCTCGACAGGACTTACCATCAAATCCCTGCAGTTCCCTAGATATTCATAAGACAATAAGTCACATCTTTTGAACCCAACACAAACAGAGCAATAGACTTGCAGTGGGATTCGGTCACACTGCTCCTTAAGTTGCAAGCGGGAGCCGGCGTTTCAACCTTGGCTCTTACATATGTACATATGAATGCTTTGGTGCATGAAGCAAAGTGCAAATTTTCGGGTGAGTGCTGTCAATTTAGATAGGTATGTGCGGATGGTCACATGAGTCTTCCATAATAGACAATGTTTGCTTAGGATGAACATAACATTTATTTCTTCAATGTGAAGATTTATCTGAAAGTTTGGAAACATATGAAGGAATGTTTTGAATTAGTAGCTATATTGGAAAGGAGAAATGTGCATAGAAAGCTCCCCACATAATATGAATACAAAACTTTTATATCTTTCGTTATTCCGACTTCTTTTTTTAGTTGGAACATGGCCGTAATGCTTAGGTAAAGGAGAAGGATTTAAGGTAACATACTTCATGCTATCCTCAGCAGAACAAAAAAGGAAGCAGATCAGGAAAAGAGATGAATAAAGTATAGTTAGTTATTTCACTATGAAAAATTCTATTTGGTTCCTATTGGTGACACATCCCGCGGCAGGCCGTCCAAGCAATGCATCTAATGTTATTCAAAACAATATGATCGGGTTGAATCACTAGCCTTGAAAAAATGCTAGAGCGTTCATATCAGTCGACGTGGCAGGACGGCCTTGTCGAAAAAAGGGCAAGGGTTGTTGACGAATAGACGGCATGAGGACATAAGTAAATTAGTCTGGATATAAGTAAATTAGTAAAATCGGCTTATGCAACACTCAGGGGAATAATGATGTTGAAATAAGGGTCTTTGAAAAGATACGCCTATAACACATAACGGGAAGACAAAGAAACCGATTGCTGTCACCCGGATTGGATACTCGGGATGGCGGGAGAATTTACAAAAGCCGACACGTGCGCACACAAGATGTTGAACACCGCTTCTGCGTTAATGACAAGACAGCCACATTGCTTACCGGCCGACGAATCCCGACAAGTGGAACTTCAGAGGTCGTTAGCGACTTTTAACGGGTCGCTTACGATACGCGGTGTGACGTCCCTGAGGTGCCCGAGTAAGTAGTTCTGTCCCCTAGCTGGCAGCATACCTGCGTCCTAGGTAGTGGCCTCGAGAAAGCTTCTCGGTGAAGAGTGAACCGCGGATGACCGGTACACGTCGGGATACACTGGGAGTCTCCGGAGCCGTCGAAAACTCTCTGTCGGCGTCGACGGGGTGATGTGAGCGTAGCTCTGCCAAGGTGGTAGTTGAGACATATATCAGGAGCCAGCCCCTTCGGGACCCTGGTCAGGAAGTGTGCATTGAACCGGTGTTAGTAGATCGCGTTGCCCTGAGCGAGCACTAATTCGTCCGTAAATTCCGGCATCAGCTAAGCGTAGGTCAGGCCTTTGGGAACTGGGGTAGGGGCTGTGTCCCCGAGGGTATACCCGTTCCTGACTATTGCGGCCCGCTCCCTTGCATACAATGCGCTGGTTATTTTTTCATGGAGAATATTCACAAACTTATTAAAAAAAACGACGAAACAACAGACAAGTAGAAAGAGCTGAGTGCGTTTGGGCGGAGCACAAAAAAGCGTCGTTCACCGCAGCGATCATCGAAAGAGGATACGAGGGCTGACACACCCGATGTGACACCGGGGTGCCCAGATAAAGAGAAAACCTCATCAAGTAGCGCCACTGACCGTGCAGAGATGGAAACTCCAACACCTTGCAGTGCCCCTGTTCTGGAAGTAAGCTCAGTGAGAATCACTAGTCCTGAGCAGATGGATTCAGACACAAACCGAATGGAAGCGCAGTCGACCGTCCTCGCTAGAGCCGAAGAGGAAAGACTCCTCAGGAAGTGCGCAGCAGTGGTGAAACGTATGCGGTCGGCAACGTTCCTCCAGAGGAACTTCAGTAAAGGCTGATGGAGCTGGAGGAACTACTGGACCGCATTTCCTTTTATAGATGAACGTGGAGAGCAGCAGAAGATGATTGTAAAGCAGAAACAATCGCACTCCCCGCTGAGCATGCTGCTTGCGTCAAACGGACTGCAGATAACCCTCTACAAAGTGAACTGGGGAAAAAGCGGAAAGAGAACGACGTGCATGAAGAGACTTTATCGAAGCAGTCTCCAGGGCCCAAAAAAAGAAGGCGAAAAGGTCTGTTCTTGCCGAAGGCCAGGGGACGGGTTTGTCTGGATCCGGTGTTTAGGGATAATGTTTTTTAACGTTTACTTAACACCGAATGAGACAATGCCGGCTTGATGCTCTGGAGGACGCGCCGTTTCGAGCACGGAGGGACGAATGCTAGTTGACGGTGATTTTAATGCCAGGGCTCTTGAATGGGGCATGCTTTAGTCAGACTCCAGAGGGAAACGGATTCTGGAAATGGCGCCGAGAACCGGGCTCGTTGTTTTAAACACCGGATCCATGCCAACGTTTCGGCGCCCAGGTCGTGAAGGAAGTATTCCTGAGATCACTTTTGGGTCGGAATCTCTGGGATCATCGGTGGACGGGTGGCGAGTCTTAGAAGACTTCTCGGCAAGTGATCATCAGTACATTGCGTTCGAAGTGTTTAACGCTACTTGCCGGCGAGCCCAACACGACCTTCCCCTTGCGTGTGCAATGTCGCGAGGGTGAACATCGGAAAGTACTTCGAAGGTCTTGGAGCAGGTTGAATTTGATAACGACGGCATGTGAGGCTTCCATACCCCGGAGAGGCTCCAGGCGCGACAAGCCTTCTATGTACTGGTGGACGGCATAAATTGCCGACCTACGGAAGGATTGTCATAAGCTCCGCCGTTTGGCACAACGTTTGCACGCCAACGAGGGGGCATGTGCCATAAAGGCACAATATAGATCAGCAAAAAGAAGACTTCGCAGCGCTATAAATAAAAGCAAAGCTCGCGGCTGGCAGAATCTTGTTAATGAGGTGAATGAGGACCCGTGGGAACTTGGCTATAAGCTTGTCACTCGGAAAATCGGGGCTCTGCGGAAGCCCTGCATACTGAGCCCCGACCAGATGGACCACATTGTGCGGGCATTGTTCCCCAGACAACCTATACGGGCTGATGTAAATAGCGCGGAAAGCGTCGTTATTGCCCCCTTTTCACACTGAGAGAGCTCGAAGAAGCGGTTCTTACTATGAAAAACAGGAAGGCGCCAGGCCCTGATGGCATCCCGCCGGAAGTTTACAAACTGGTGTTCCGCCAACGGCCAGAATTGCTGCTTGAAGGAGGGCATTTCTCCTTGTCGCTGGAAAGTGGCAGACTCGCGTTGATCAGTAAGGGTAAAGGAGACCCAGAGCTCCAGTTTGCATTTCGACCGCTGTGTATGCTTGACACGGCCGGAAAAGTGCTCGAGAAGCTCAACAGGGGTAGACTCGCTCAAGCGATCCGTGCTGCCGGGAACTTATCTGCAAGGCAGTTCGGGTTTAGAACAGGGAAATGTATCGTGGATGCTATTATGGAGGTCGTAGATGCGTTTAATCGAGCCGGGGCACACAGCCGCCGATCTCGACAGATAGTGCTCCTCATAATGCTTGATGTCAGAAATGCCTTCAATTCCGTAAGATGGACAGATATGCTAGGCACACTAGAGAACTCCTTATGCAGACGACGTTGCGGCACTTGTTGCCGGACGCACTGTTGAATGATGCGACGGGTAAGCGGATGGATGACTGCTCACGGTTTCAACCTTGCGCTAGGAAAAACCGAAGTAGTCATCCTGACCAGAAGGAGAATCCCGACCCTGCGTCCCATATCGATCAGCAGGTTGACAATAGAGTCAAAACCAGCGATTAAATACCTTGGTTTAATGCTCGACTCGAAGATGAGCTTCATCGAGCAAATCAAAGCAGCAGCGGACAGGGCTGCAGCTGGAGTCGCGGCCTTGAGTCGGCTAATGGCGAATGTCGGGGGCCCTATATCAACTAGGAGACGTCTCCTCATGGGAGCAACGCAGTCTGTTCTTCTCTCTCGTGCGGAGGTATGGGCTGATGCCCTTGACAGGGAGGTGCATCGTAAACGCCTCGCACAAGTGCAGAGTGTCATGGTGATTGCGGGAGTGATCCCCATTGCCCTACTTGCCAAGGAGCGCAAAGCTATCTATCGACGTAAGGGCGAAAACTTAAGAGAAGTGGTTGGCCGTGAAGAACGTCAACGTACCCTTACCGACAAATCAGACCCACCGTTGAACAGAAAGCACGGTGAGATTGATTACTTCCTTACCCAACTTCTAAGTGGGTATTTAGGCTTTCAGTCTTACCTGCATAGGATTGGGAAGGCGCGATCTCCTGATTGTGTGTTCTGCAATAGAGTGGCGGATGACGCTGAACACACCTTTTTCTCTTGCGAGAGGTAGGACGGCCTCCGCCAGCAGCTTTATGCAGACGCAGAGGGGCTCTCTCCAGACGACATTGTCAGAGAGATGCTGAAGAGCGCTGGCAGCTGGAATCATATTGCGCATTATGTTCGGGCTCTTCTTACTACGAAGAAGATTGAACTCGACCGGTGGAGGGATCGGACGGTAAGGGGTTCCCTGAACTAACAACAACCCCCTTCCTCCACTTTCCTCCCGTTAGTGAAAGAATTCCCTGACTTGAAGGCTCCCAAAGCCGGGAGAGCGTGAGGGCTAGCCCGAAGTAATGTGTCAAACGGTTCCAGGCTAGTTCTCTGATGACAGGGAGGTATTTAGTTGGTAGTCCGCCAGCGTGCTGTTGCGGGAGTACAACACTCTGTGCATAAACGCATTCACCTACCCTATTCGAAAAAAAAAAAATGTTATTCAAAAAGATATGATCGGGTTGGATCACTAGCTTTGAAAAAATGCTAAGGCGTTCATATCAGTCGACATGGCAGGACGGCCTTGTCGAAAAAGGGACAAGGGTTGTTGACGAATAGATGGCCTCAGGACATAAGTAAATTAGTCTGGATATAAGTAAATTAGTAAAGTCGGCTTATGCAACACTCAGGGGAATAATAATGTTGAAATAAGGGTCTTTGAAAAGATACGCCTATAACACATAACGGGAAGACAAAGAAACCGATTGCTGTCACCCGGATTGGATACTCGGGATGGCGGGAGAATTTACAAAAGCCGACACGTGCGCACACAAGATGTTGAACACCGCTTCTGCGTTAATGATAGAGAATATTTTCAGCAGATGTCAATGGAAAAGTTTGTTCATTCTCCAGTTCCACAAGCATTGCTGACATTTGGAGCCATTCCACCTGTAAGCACGACCGGAGTCAGGAACCAATAACAGGACCTGATGACATTTCAACTGAACTCTAAAAAACGAAGAGCTAGGACTCAACACTAATGAAATTCTTCGATAGGGTTGTTGAGGACAGTAGAAATAGGAAGGTAGTCCAGCAGTTCCAATTATTATCTGATGCGGTTCCTGTCCTATATCATTAACATTTTTGAACGTATTTAAGATTTACTGGCATCTTATAATAAAAACGATCTCGAGCGACTTGTCGAGAAATGAAATTATCGATCAGTAGTATATTACGGTGAATGACAGTCCCAAAACTGAGCGATTTAAATATCTCGGATCAATGCTATCAGCCAACGGAGAATGGGTAATGAAATTGCTTTACGCATTAGCGTAACCTGGATGAAGTGGCGGACCACGAACAAACGCCTCAGATCTAAAATTTACCACATTATCGTCGGCGCTATCGCCCTCTAAGGTTCCGAGTATTGGACTACTATAAAAGAGAATCAAGGGGTCTTGCGTCTTGCGTGATGTTGTTCCACAGTGTCACTCAGCTCAAGTCCTTTTGCGGGACAAAGTTATGACAAGTAAAAATAAGTAGGTCGTAAAATTTCCTGCAGCCTTAAATGCTGTTTTGGCCGCGGAACACGGAGGCGTGGTTCTTGCAGTTGGAAGCTCAGTTCGTGCAGGCGTTTGTTAAAAGAAGCATCACTAATTTAATCAGATTTTGGTCGGTGTGGACTCGAGTCAATCACATTCATCGCCGACGTGATGAACAAGTACTCCTGCGTCCACTTGAAGAATCAGTTCATCATGCGCCTGTCAGTAAGTGAGATACACAAGCTGAATAACCCGCTGACGGATCTGCCGCCACGAGGTGCAGCACGGCCCGTGGTCGCGGTGGTGACATGACGTGGCGGAATTGGAAAGGTCAAGCACATGTTCGGCGTCCGTCTCAAGAAATAGGCATTCCGCATTGAATTCAGCCCTGTGCTGCCGTCGGGTTGTGGAGGAAGCTACTAAAGGTACAAGAACATGTACTTTTCTCCAGAATTCAAAAAAACTGAGTTCGGGAGCGGAACCGGCGATGTCTACCAGAAGAGCGGGAACACGTCACCTTACAATATTTGAACTACTAAATAGGCACAACTATTTAATAGGCACGGGCCCGAAAGTCTGACACTCCATGTCCACCACACCTAATGGCTACGGGGAAGTAATTGTGAGTCGTGGCTTGGCTAGGACCTTTTCGTGTCTGACACCAGTCTCTCGATTTTATTTGCAGACTTCCTGTGTCACTATAAGCTGCTGATCCTGATAAACCACAGCCTCATTTAGATCAGCAGGAAAAATTTCAACTCGTCTATCATTCTTCTTGATGACGTCGACCAACGTATTCGTGCGCTTCTCCAAAAATGCCGAACTAGATAGCCTAGTCTCTGAGCCAGATAAACATGACGTTCAGCACCTCATCAAGACTAGCGGCCCCCCAATCTTCTCTCAGTTACGTTCTCTGCTATCCCATCAGCTTGCCTAGTGCCAGTAGTGGTTGCCTAACCTTCCCGAAGGTGCGTTTTCTACCATCCCAGAAGCTCGCTGTTGCGCGAAAGGAGTCTGAACAGCTACTTAAGCAGGACAGAGCCGTTAGTCATCTCTATTCCACCTTGTCCCCAAGTCGAATCGCAAATGACAACTTGTGCTAGATTCCACTCAATCAAGACTTTAGTAAATTGCCGTGCTTTCTCGACCTTCGATTTCACCAAGGCTTCTAATCAAATCCCTGTAACCCAGGAAGATTCGGTATCTCGAGCTCCAATGGCCTGTACAAGCATCCACAGATTCATCCTTTTCGTACTACGAAACTTGGCCTCTTGTTTCATTTACGTCGATGTCATTCTAGTTGCATATTCCACCGACTCCCAGCATTTTTCAATGCCTCCTTCACAATGATCTAGTTCTAAAAGTTGAAAGGTGCAGATTTCTTTAGCAGCAGATGAAGTTTTTAGATCATTCCACCATCTTCGACGGCATGCAACCCGACGCAGGTAAAGTAGAAGCGATTATGACCTTTCCACTATCAAAAATAGTCAAAGACCTTATATGGTTCCTGGGTTGGTGACTCAACGCCAAGCTTTAGTAAAACCTTTCTTGTATGGTCCTAAAACCAAAGAATTGCCGGGGACTCAGTGGTCTTCAGAAGCCGTCCAATCGTTTGAAATAACGGAGCAATAACTGCTAAGCGCTTCAGTTTTGGGATTCAGTTAGCAGCAGTAGGCACTGCTTTTCACCGGCGATGGCGAAGCAAAGCTGACAACTGTTTGATTTCTTCTCATGTTCTTTTCAGTTGAACCACACTCAACGGAATAACAACGCCTAAGATCGTGAATTACTAGCCGCGTATCTGGACATCAAGTACTTCGCGGACCACAAGCCCCTAAGTCTTGCTGTAAAGCAAAAGTCCGGCTATTCTAACCACCTAGCAGACAATTGTGTACCATCCGCAGTCCAATAGAATGCTAAAATGTTAGTCCTGTCCGCAAGTCTTCAAGATATTTTGCTTGGCTTTCGTATAGCCGTCGCTGAAGAGAGACCAGTGCCAGTCCCGCTGATTTGATGGACTGCGAGGATCTACGATTACTTAGTAACCTCCGCAACAACTAGAGAGATCGACTAGAAGAGGCCACATTGTTACGCTTGCTACGTAAGACCATTCCCAGATTGAAGCCGCCTCCGCCATTTCGTCACGCGCGACTCTAGCGAAACTTTCGTTGACGCCAAAGTGGCCTGCAAACCGCGAGTCATAATAATCTCTAAAAATAAATTGCACGTCCTCCAAAGTTCTTATTTCTTTCACATTCTGTTTCTCTTGTAGATTAGACCGATTGAATTCTTAGCTATCTTAATGTGAATTGCCTTCAATAACTCTTTCAACATTCATCTTTATTTGGTCCTTTGGTCGTGCTATTGCTTTTCAATGGCCTACCTAGGAGGTAGCAACGGTTACTTTTGGTTTTTAACGGCAATGCCAACAGTCTCCGTTCTGAAGTCGAGTAATTCTCTTTCACCTAGTTTAGAATTCGACTCGCGTATGTCATGGGCACGGCTTTCAGAACGGGCTCAGAGCCTAGCGTCTGTCATCAGAGTAAACTCGTTATCAAATTTCGAACAGACCCAAATGGGTGGTGAAACCAGTTTTCGAATTTTTTCCCTTTTTCAGTCAGTCTGAAATCGGATATAGTCTCAGCTTTTGAACAAATGTCCCTCAAGTAATTGGCTAAAAGAAAACCAAGCTCATCCAATATATCAACAATCCGCGACAAGTATTTAGATCATGGAAATCAGTACATGGAAAGTTCTTTCCCCATTTTTCAGCTGTGTCTTCGGTTCCAGAACGAATAGTCAGTTGCACAAACTATCGCTCGGCTGGATTATATCGTCTTTCAAAAGTTTATTTACTTGCGCCTACATTAATCCCCATGAATCTGCCCTATCAGATACTGCGGTTTATTATCCGGCACCGCGTCCGGTGACAGTGATATCGAAATAGCATTTACATCTGGGAATACATCATTATTATTATTATTATTCTATTAAGGGAAGTTGCACTGCGCCCTTAAAGAACTATGGCAACCCTTTTACTGGATATGTAGATAACTATAATATGTCAAGCACGCCTATAACCGTCAGGAATTTTAATACATTCCTCACTTTTATTAAAGTTTTGTGTGGAACAAAACCTTACTAGATTCAATTCAAAATCTTATGTGTTCGTCCTTTACTTTGCTCGTACCTCACCAAAATAGGTTCAAACCCTAACTAAAATCAGTTTAATGTGTTGGTCGGTACTTCTGCCTGACTGTTTGTCCGTCTGTTTCACGGGAGTTACTGCAAAACTGCTGGAGCTATCGTCACGCTATGAACCACTGCACATCTAGCAAGTTGCATCATTTTTTCTTGGCTTTGTTGTCAGTACTTTTCAAGAATTGTGTGTGCCCCAAAAAGTGAAACAAGTCGCGTTTTCTGAACCTATCCAATCGAACAATTTGAAAATCAAATTGATGTACCCATAAGCCTCTAAGCCCCAAAATAAATCCTATTTTCATATCACCTAAATAAAATTAATTAACCCTCCTTAGTTCATTCTAGAAGCACGAAATTTAACATTAGCATAGCTATAACATAAAAAATAAATCATAACCGATAACAGTTACGATGATGAAATCCGCGCACGGTTGTTGTCAGCCAACAGAGCCAATTTCAGCTTACAAAGACTGTTCCGCTCGAAACGTCTCACGTCTCACGTCTCTTAGCAAGAAAAATTGTGAACTCATGGCCGCGTTCGAGAGAAGAATCCTCCGAAGAATTTTTGGCCCCCTGCATGAGGATGGACGATTCCGTAGCCTACACAATGACGAAATCCGGTTTAGGACAAAATCCGGCTCAATAGGTTACGGTGGGCGGGTCACTTAATCTGTATGGATGAGGATGATCCCTCCCGGAAAGTCTATAAGGGCAATATTTATGGTAGAAAAAGAAGATAAGGCTGACCCTGCCTAAGATGGAGCGATGGCGTGGGTCAGGACGCCAGACAGCTTTTAGGGATATCGAATTGGTGGACCTCGGCGCAAAACCGGGGTATCTGGAGTTCCTTACTAAGGCAGGCCTAGACCGGATACCGGTTGTTGCGCCGTTGATGATGATGATGATAACATAAGATGCAATTCTGGAAGGTTTAAATCCAACAAAATTGCGTGATGTCAAAGTTCAGTATTCCATTCAGAAAATGTGGATATGGAAGAAATATTCTTAGTTCTTTATCTGGATACCACTAACAAAATTGCGTGATGTCAAAGTTCAGTATTCCATTCAGAAAATGTGGATATGGAAGAAATATTCTTAGTTCTTTATCTGGATACCACCTCCAATCCTACATACATGGATTGGAGGTGGTATCCAGATAAAGAACTAAGAATATTCAAATTAAAGATAGTCATTTAAATAAATAGCTACATTTTATGAAAGTGAAATTCCAGGCTATTGTTAAAATAATAAACAAGTTGGGGACCCGGAAGCTGAAGCATCAGGTATAAAAGGTTTTGTGTTTTCCCATATGCATTCCATTTTTTAGAAGACATTTACACAATTAATTTGCTCTGCAAAGTATTCTATCCATTCTAGTTAATTCCATTCGCGTCACACTAGGAATTCAACATTATCAGCAAATGTCGACATACCGGAACCTGGGCGCAAGTGGGGTTTTGACTCAAATTCCCCAAAAATATGGTAATATACTATTGTCAACTTAATTTGAGCAGATGTCGATATGGAGAGTATTTTCACAGACACTGAACTGATTTTAATTAGATTTCGTTTGCAACCTTAAAGATTTACTCAAGTTTCTCGAAACGAAATGATTAACAAAATCACACAACTAAAGTGCAACATAACTGGCGCAGTTGATATCGGTCGTCAGTTAACGAGTTCCACTAAGCTTAGCTCGATTCTGAGTATAAAGGCATAGAACATTTACCAAATGCAAATGAGAATTTGCATCCGGTCTTTTAAACCGATCAACCTACACAACAAAGGGTATTGCAAAGTCCAGACTCCAGAATTTTAAAATAATTCGGGTAACTATAAAAATAAGACTTGCATTGCCTAATTTTGGAACCAACCAGACAAACAACTGAGTTCATTAATATCAAAAAGTGAATTAAAAGAGTTCGAGGCCGCAGAAACTCAATCATAAAATAACAGAGGACGGAAGGTATTAGTGGGGCGAGTACGCCTGCAGAAGCACTGAAATCAGTTCAACTATAAATCCTGAACACCTATAGAGCTATGTTTCAAAAATGGATCCCTAAACCACCCGATCGGATCAAAATTTTCAAATATCAATTTTCAATTAATGCGGTAATATCTTGGATATCTACAAAAAGGACAAACCAAAATTTAATTTAATTATGCTTCCATAAAACCTGCTATTGATCTTAAATACCCAAATGTAACAATATTGAGGAATGATGGTCCCTCACTAGAATTCTTCAAAAATTCAACAGTTTAATATATAAAGATGGAAATTTGTTTATAGCAAAAAGCACAAACTGGATTTAACATAAGACAAGCTTATCTGTGCTCTAACCACTCAGCTATCCGGACACCCCCTTTAAACTTCACTATAAATTTGTGTCTGGATAGTAATAATTGTTGGCCCAACAATCCGTATTGGACCAAGGCCTTGAAGTGTGTTAAAGTACTTAATTCAAGATGGTAGCGGTACATTACAGGGCACTGCAGCAGACAATGTGATTATTACCCTGATCTGGCCTAGGTCTTCATTCAGAGCTGAGTAGACTGATGATAGGATACAAATCTTACGGCCACTAATGAGATTTGAACCGCGACGTTCCATACTTAATAAAAGGAAATAACAACAAAATACATATCTTCAAAACCTTCTTCAAACAAATGTCTAAATCAAGGATATGATTCAATTAAAAGATGAATTAAGAAAATTAACATATTTAGCACACACACCCATAGGAATTGGCCTCTAATAAAAATAAATAATAAAACCGAAATAATTTCGATCTACGATTCTAGCAGAAATAATACCAACCATATATTAACAAAATTATAAAATATTTAAAATATTCGGAACCAGCATCTTTGAATAAACAGAAAAAAACGGCTAACGAAATAAATGTCCCTCAACAAAAAAAAAACCTATAATTATGGAATTTATCATCATAAAAGGCACAACAACCGGTATCCTATCTAAGCTGTCTAGCATCCTGGCCTATGCCATCGTCCATCTCAGCAGGGTCTGCCTTGGCTTCTTTTCTGCCATAGATATTGCCATTATAGACTTTCCGGGCTGGATCATCCTCATCCACACGGAATAAGTGAACGACCCATTGTAACCTATAGAGCCTAATTTTAGCTACAACCAAACGGTCGTGGTATCGCTCATAGATTTCGTAGTTATGTAGGCCACGGAATCCTCCGTCCCCATGTAGGGATCCATAAATTCGTCAGATAATTTCTCTTTCGATCGCGACCAAGAGTTCGTAATTTTTCTTGTTTAAGACCCATGTCTCCCAGGAATACTTGAGGGCTAGCAAGATCACCGAGCGGAATAGGTTTTTTATGCTGAATTAGGCTCTGTTGGGTGCAATTAATTATGATAGCTGTTATCGGTTGTGATTTTCGACCCTAGGTAGGAGAAGTTATAAACGGTCTCAAACTTGTAGTCTCCTATCTTCTTTCTTCTCGTGTGACCAGTGCGAGTGTCGGTCGGTTTTGCCACCAGATATTTCGTATTTCCTCACCGACGTGCGAGCGGATTTAAAAAGGTTGATGAAAAGTAAGTGCAACTGATAGCCATATTCCAACAGTTTTTCCATCGTTTGCCGCAGAGGGAATATATCCAGTACTGATTAAAGTTTCTTTGGTATGGGCCAATGATGTATCTTACAGATGGTACCCAGCAAAGATATACCTCTATAATTGCTGAACTGCGTGATATCCCCCTTTTTATGTAAAATAATGCCTCGTTGCCAATCGGCTGACATAGATTCATTGTCTCTTACCTTAAACACAAATTGATGAACCACTTGAGGGAATTGGCCACCCACATATTTAACTAATTTGGCTGTAGTTCCATCGGTTCCTGGCAACTAATGATTTTTAAGTTGACGAATTGCACGGACTGTTTCTTCCATGCTTAATGATGGTGGCATTCGCCCGTCGTCTGCAGTTGGGGAAACCTCCAACTTGCCGATATTCTGGTTCTTGATAAGTTCATCAAAACACTCAACCATACGAAATCAGATTTTCTTCCTTGTTTGGCGGTTTCTCCCTGTACTTTTCGAGTTCGTGGACTTATTCGTTCTGCCAGGTTTACTTTTTCCGTGTGCGAAGTTGCTTTTCCGCTCGACGGAGTGGTCACGTTCTTTGGGAATGCAACATTACTCGGTATACAGCATTCTTCCGTTCCGTTCCTTGCTTACATTCATCGTCAAACCAACCGTTTCGATTTTTTTTTGCGATTGGCGTCAAATACATTTGTGGCCGTCATTGATCACGTTATTCAGGTGGTTGTAAAGAACATTCGTTGAGGTTTCATCTCCAAGAATTCTGTCGACTGCGGTTATTGCAATATCCATTTCCCCCTTATAGGTGTTAGCGAGGGCTGTGCTGTGGATGGCTTCAGTGTTAACTGTCACCGGATTGTCGGAGAGGATTCAAGATGGTTTTGTTACTTGAGCCCAGAGCATCATGCCAACGAGAACGCGATCAGAGTCTATATTGGCACCCCTATATGTTCTGACATTCATTAAGGCTGAAAGGTGGCAATTTGGTTTAAAGAGGCGCCATCTAAAGAGACCCAAGTTTGTGGAACGCTTGCCACACAAACCAGGGACTTCCAATAATTATTTCGTGTGACACTGCTAGCTGAATAATCGATAGCCTGTTATCGTTGTTATCTTTATGTAAGTTATAGGAGCCAATGTATCGCCTAAACATGGGCTCCGTCCCTATTGGGCTGTTAAAATCCCCAAGTGTGATTTTGATATCATACCTTGTACAGGCTTCAACGGTCCGCTCAATTGCATTGAAGAAGGTATCCTTCTCCGACTCTGCAATCTCTTCTGTAGGGACTTGAACGTTAATGCTTATAAATTTTCTTCGCGAGCGCAGAGTGCGCAGCCGTTCGTTTATGTTTCCAAAGCAAATAACAACAATTAGGTCGTAAGCTGAAGTAGCCAACGTTTATAGGTTAAAGAAATTTTGATAATAAAAAATCAAGGTTTTTAACTTCCTGACGACAAATTATTGGAATGCTGCCAAATTGTATTTGGAGAAATAGGAAAACATTTGGAAACAATAAGATAAGGAATATGTCTACGACAAGGGGATGCCCTATCATGCGTCCTCTTTAACTTGGCCCTGGAGAAAGTGATCCGTGATGCTAAGGTAAATGCAAGAGGTACGATCCTCTTTAAGTCCACCCAATTCCTGCTCTATGTTGACGATATAGACATCATGGGAGTAACCAACCGAGACGTACAAACTGCCTTCATCCAGATCGAGCAGGCGGCGCGAGATCTTGGGTTGCACATCAATGAAGGCAAGACAAAGTATATGATGGCAATGTCAGCACCGAAAACCAACCAATCAACAACATCGAACTGCACTGGTCAAACAGGGAGAACAAGGAAAGGGGAATACAAATTTTAGATCGTTGATAATTTCTCCTATCTAGGGTCGAAAATTACAACCGATAACAGTTACGATGATCAAATCCGCGCACCATTGTTGTCAGCCAACAGAGCCTATTTCAGCTTACAAAAACTGTTCTGCTCGAAACGTCTCCCCATAGGGTCAAAGCTCTTACTGTACAAGACTATGATCTTGCCAGTCCTAATGTAGAAGAATTTTTGGCGCCCTACATAAGGATGGACGATTCCGTAGCCTACATAACGACGAAAACTATGAGCGATACTATGACCGTCCGGTTGTGGATAAAATCCGGCTCAATAGGTTATGGTGGGCGGGTCACTTAATCCGTATAGATGATGATGATCCAGCCCCGAAAGTCTATAAGGGCAATATCTATGGGTCTAGTGAAATTTTATTTATTAATTAAGTGCCGAACTCCAGGCCAACCGATTTTGAGAGCAGCAATTGCTTAAACTACACAATATTTAAACACGTCCTGTTCAGCTTTGATAATTGTGACATTCTATATATTCCCTAATTCATGTTTCCTAATTTACAGAGAATTTACATATGCTTAGTAGGCCTGTACTTTTATATACATATGAATGTACAGTGTACGATGCAATTGGAAATGACAATAAGTACGTAGTAGTCAATGATAATGTGGGTAAGTTTTATAGTATTTTACACCTTACTCCTTTATAAAAAAATAAATTGTCTTTAGTAACGTTAGTCAATTCGTTTTTAAGGTTTTGTGTGAAACAAAACCTTATTAGAATGGTGACGGTGTCTGTCTGTCCGTCTGTCCGTCTGTCTGTCTGTCTGTCTGTCTTTTTTTTTTTTTTTTTTTTTTTGAGGAGGAGGAAATCTTCAAAAGACACTGGTCTGGACACACCAGCGTGTGGGATTTTTACCCACTAAAACCACCCCCGACTCCCTCCCTGCCCCGCGGAACCACCATAAGGTATTACATCACGGGGCGGAGTCAGCTCACTCTAGCTTAATCCCATTTCTTCTATACGCGGCGCACGTGACCGCGCTTTTCTCCTTTCCTCTGCCTTTCGCAATTTATCTTGAATAGATGCGATCATGGAGTTGACCGCATGCCAATTCTTTTGATGTGCTAGCATTTTCGGTACCAGATTTTCTGGTACCAGCACCTCTCCTAGAGTCTCCTCTAGATTCCTCCTTTCTTCCACAAATCTCGGACAGTGGAAGAATACATGCTCTGGGTCCTCTGGGACTCCATTGCAATTTGGACAAGCGGGTGAGGTCTCCAATTTAAACCTGTGAAGGTATTGGAGATATCCTCCGTGTCCCGTGAGAAACTGGGTGAGATTATAATTAATCTCACCGTGTCGTCTCTCCAACCACTCCTTGATGGCAGGAATGAGCCTGTGCGTCCACCGGCCCTTTCCCGAGCGTTCCCATCGCTCTTGCCATCTATTTATGGATCTCTCCCTCTCAGCGTTCTTTGTCCGCGATGAGGAAGAGGTTGGCTTTGCATTGTATATATTCGCCATCTCATCTGCCAAG
This sequence comes from Hermetia illucens, assembly GCF_905115235.1. Taxonomy (NCBI): domain Eukaryota; kingdom Metazoa; phylum Arthropoda; class Insecta; order Diptera; family Stratiomyidae; genus Hermetia; species Hermetia illucens. The sequence goes on along the minus strand of NW_024037035.1, from coordinate 213,034 downwards.
ATGTCAATCGGCATCATTCCAGAGATGACGAATGCTGCATCGTCTGAGACAGTCCTGAAGGCAGAGCATACCCTCAAGGCTGTCCTCCTGTAGACTGAACTCAGTTTGGTAGCATTCCCTGACATCCACAACGCCTCCCTCCAAACTGGGGTCGCATAGAGCATGATCGAGGTCACCACCCTGGCTATAAGCAACCTAGAGGTATGCCGTGGCCCTCCCACATTCGGCATCATCCTCGCCAGGGCCATACTAGCAGTGGATGATTTATCACAAATATACTGTAAGTGTTGCTTATAGCTGAGCTTCCTGTCTATCACCACCCCCAAGTATTTGATGGTCGGCTTGGAAGTGATGATATGATTCCCGATTCTAACACAGGCGTAATTTCTCTTCCGGCGCTTCGTGATGAGGACCGCTTCTGTTTTTTCCTCCGCAAGCGTCAAACCAGAGCTCTCCAACCAGCATTTGACAGCACTGATTGCCTCGCTTGAGTATAACTCAGCATCTTCGAGATGCTTTGCGACGACAACCAGTGCAATGTCGTCAGCGTAACCCACCACTGTGGCTTCCTCCGGAAGGGGAAGATTAAGTACATCGTTGTACATGATGTTCCACAGTAGTGGGCCCAATACGGAGCCCTGTGGGACACCGGCGGAAACAACGTACTCCTGCGGTCCGTCATCAGTGTCATACCATAGCCTCCTTTCAGTTAAGTAACTATCGACGATAGCAGCGAGATAGGCGGGAATACCAATCTTCGCTAGGGATTTGCGTATTAGATTCCAATTGGCCGAATTGAATGCATTTTTCACGTCCAGGGTTACTACCACGCAATATTTGCTGGTACTACCCTTTCCGTGAATTGCATCTTCGGCCAAGCCAGTAACCAATTTGATGGCATCAATGGTTGATCTGGCTTTTCGGAACCCATACTGCCGATCTGAAAGGCCGCCTTGGCCCTCAACAACCGGGAGTAATCTATTATAGATAACCCGCTCTAACATTTTCCCTACTGTGTCCAAAAGACATATGGGTCGGTATGACGATGGTTCACCTGGAGGTTTACCAGGCTTAGGCAGAAGTACCAACTTCTGTCGCTTCCAAGCCGCCGGAAATATTCCTTCGGACATGCACGCTTCAAACAGCTCAGCGAACATGTCCGGCCTGGATTTCACGGCAAGCTTAAGGGCCTTATTCGGCACTCCGTCCAGGCCCGGCGCTTTATTGTCTCCTATTCTGCTGCAGATCTCCAGCAGCTCGTCTCTGGTGACTGGAGGAATTGCCGTCACATTCAGAGGTGGTTGGAATGTGTCGGTGCTCTCCTCTTGCTGGGGGAATAACCCCTGGATGATTTTCAGCAAGAGGGTGGGACACGTGATCTGCGGAGAGGAGCGGCCTCTGAATCGTCCCATCACTATTCTATAAGCACTCCCCCACGGGTTGATGTCCGCTTCTGAACAGAGCTCCTTAAAGCATTTTGTCTTGCTTCGTTGGATGGCGAGTTTGAGGGTTTTGCGGGCTGCCTTATAGGCGCACTCTTTCTGCCCCTGATCGACTCTACCTACCGCCCTCTGAGCCGCTCTTCTGGCTCGGTGGCAGGCTGATCGAAGACCGGTCAGTTCATCATTCCACCAGTAGTTTGGTCTTCTACTGGGGAATGAGCACCTCCTAGGCATAGACGCGTCACATGCTTTGGCGATGCATTGAGCCAGATGGACGGCTCTTTCCGTAGAGGCGCCCGCTATGTCAGGTTGATCTAACCACACCTCTAAGAAGCTCTGCTCATTCAAAGATTTTGCAGACCAGCCTGAAACCTTTTTCGGTTTCGGGCATGATAGCTCTTTGCCCTGTGGCTCGACACATGTCTCAAAGAAGATTGCCTGGTGATCGCTGTGGGTGTAGCGTTCGCTGACGCACCAGGACATACCACGCGCCAGCGCAGGGCTGATAAAGGTCAGGTCTACAACCGACCCTGACCCCCCTTTCTGAAAGGTGTTTACGGCACCTTCGTTAGCCAAAACCATGTCCAGCTGCGCAAAAGCCTCTAATAGACTGCGCCCCTTAGCATTTGATTCTCTGCTACCCCACTCTAGGGCCCAAGCATTGAAATCACCAGCAATCACCTTTGGACTTCGTCCCCTTGCGTCGAGAACAAGATTATCAAGCATTTGCTCGAATTCAGGCAGTGTCAAACTTGGTGGGGCGTAGCAGCTGTATACATATACACCACTTATTTTCGCCCACACAAAGCCACTGGCTGCCTGTCTTGCAGTACATTGTATGGCTTGTCGACCACAAGCCCATATCGCCGCTCCACCAGTCGAATCTGTGACCCATACGCCACCGTGGCGGTTTCTGTACGGTTCACTTATGATGGCAACCTCCATCTTAGATTCGAACGTGGTCTGCTCAAGTAAATCCTGAGCGACCCTGCAATGATTGAGGTTTATTTGAATAAACCTCATTTTCTCATTGCAGTGAGCGCCTTCCTAAATTCCGGACATTTGGCACTTCCGGCAATGTGCCGGTTATCCTGTCCCTCTTTGGCTACGCACAATAGGCATTTGGGGTCCCTATTGCACTCTCTGGCAATATGGCCTTTCTCCCCACACCTTCTGCATCGATCGGACCGATCAATGTTGCTGGTGCATGCCTTCGCGAAGTGCCCAAACATGAGGCATTTAAAGCACCTCTTTAGTGAAGTTTGCTCCCTTAAACGGCAAACAACCCATCCAATCCGAACCCTTCCGGCAGCTAACAACATCTGCGCTGCCTCCGCTGGCACTCGTATGGTGGCCGTTTGAGTACCACCATAGGCTTTCCGTAGACCGACAACAGACTCCTCTGTAAGTTCTTTCAACTTGAATTGCTCCTTCAGAGCAGTACAAATTTCTCCTTTCGATGTAACTTCATCGAGATCCTTACATTGTATATAGATCTCATGTTTTTGGGCACGCACTGCGGCATTCTCCCCAAGTGAGTTTTTCACTTGAGTGCGAAAGTCATCAGTTTTGCCACCGCTGGATCTTTTCAGCTCGAACATGAGATCCCCTTTCTGGGTTCTCCGGATTCGGTTTACATTTCCGCTCAGATCTTTTAGGTCGGGATCCGCTTTGACCTTTTTGAGTATCTCCGCGTAGGACAGATTGCCCTTACTGGAGATAACAATCGCATCTGGACGAGTTCGCACTTTTGCTTTTCGTTTCGCTTTTTTGTTGGTTACTTTAGTCCATCCATCGTTTTCGCTGGTCTTGGGCTTCGCAACGCTGGTCGAGTTTCCTAGATTCGCTGTATGCTTTCCTCCTTCTGAACTGTTGGTGTTGGTTTTCCGGATGTCCTGTCCGCCTTTTTTTCTCTTAGGCGCCTGCTGATTATTTAAAGGATCCCCCTCTTTTTCACGTACTCGCTTATTTCGCTGGGATTCGATGGTAGTACGGTTAGGCGTCACTTGGGTCGCTTGTGATACTGTTGGCACAGCGGGGTTCGGCGTGTTGTTATTATTCTTCTCCTCCATCTGTGATCTATTATAGAGGACTCTAATGGCCCTCACCATATTCTTTATGGCTTGGTGCACGTTGTGCTTGTCCTTGATAAACTCGGACAGCTCAACTATCTTTGCCCCAAGCTGGGTGAAGGGTAATTCCTCCGGATCGGGACTCCGCTCCTTATAAGCCCCGACAGGGTTACTCCTTTTATACGCTGTTTCACTTTTGCCAGTTACTGATCTTGCCTGTACTTTTTCCTTCATCGCCTTTAGCATTGGTGGAGATCTCAAAGTTGATGAGCTTCTTTTGAATGGATCCTTATCTTGTTCCTGGAGCACCTCTTGCTGTCGCGCATCTTGAACATATGCTGTGGGTGTTGTTACAGTTTTTGTCGTCCAACGATCCATCTTCAGTTCATCCTTGGTTGTTCTTGCTACTGGTGTTCTCGGTAAGGTCGTACTTCGCTTGAACACTTCCTTCTCCAGATCCAAATCACTTGTAACATTATATGCCAAGGTGGCCAAGTTGTCCACCACCGAGGCACTGCGGTCGAGGGATATCGACGACCGGGAGCCCGCTTGCTCACTCCCAAAAGCCGCCGGTACTGGGGTTCCGAGCCCCTGCACCGTAAGTTTACTCCTTCTCTCGTCTTCCATGGTGGTTTTATGTTCTGGGTATCCTTCCCATAGCCATTTTGGTCCACGCACCAGAGATGAGCAAACACTAGCCCATACACAGTCAGAAAAGAAAAGTGCATGAACACATATTTACACATCAATAGGTCTGTCTGTCTGTCTGTCTGTCTGTCTGTCACACCCGATTTATTCGGAAACGGCTAGACCGATTGTCGCAAAAATTGGTGAGAGTATGTAATCTGGTGATCCCTTTACATGCAGTAAGTGGCGCCATCTAGCGTTAAGTTTAAGGGGGGTCTCCGTACATGTGAATGGAGGGTGCAAATTTTTTTTTCACAGAATGTAGCCAAGTAGGGTATCAAATGAAAGGTCTCAATTAGTACTTTTCGAATCTGGTTCAATATTTGATATTAGATGAAACATAGGGGAGTCAGGGTTGAAAATATGACCCACAAAAAGTGTAACAGGTCTCGTTCTCAGAACCTATCCACCCGAAAAATCTGGAAAAAATCACAGTGGTGCATCTCTACGAAATCTAGGCCTCAAAATATATCCGGTTCCGATATCTGCACAAATAAAGTTAATAATAGTATATTTCCACATTTTAGAAATTTACCCGGCACCCCCCCTTATGTTCATCTCAGAAATACAAAATTTGGCATGAGTGTAACGAAGAATATAATGCACAGTTTGGTCAAGTTTGAAGAAAATCCAACTATTATTAACAAAGTTATTGGGGGTGAAACTTTACAATTTTTTGTGAATTTCGTGCACTCTACAACCCGCATGACGTCATCATCACATATCAATTCGTCAATACCACAACGAAATGAATTTTTATGAATTGGGTCGCAGACAATTATTTTGTTTTAGTTTTTTAGTTATTTGTCAACCAGACATGTGTATATGTAGGTATATAATATATGCGTGCTAATGAACTTTGCGGCTAGTGCCTAATTCAGATAGATATAAGACGTAAATCGGAAATATGGGTACGATAAATTTAGATATGTGCATATATGTGTACAGCAGGTAATAGGCAGTTTGTTTGTTTAGGGTGAGCATGATATCTATGGCTCTAATATGTACGTATGTCTCGTAGTTTGGAAAAATATGAAGGATTATGTTGGATTTGTAGCTATATACGGACAGAGAAATGTGCGTCTCTTACATAACACAAAACCTTTATACCCGAAGCGCGAGCTTCCGGTATTCCGACTTGTTTTGTGTTTATATTGTGTACAGTTAGGAGGTTATTTTAAACAATAACGAGTAATATTTTTAAAATCTACTTATTGTAATATATTGTATTGGTATTGATTAATTCTATTTTTAATTAGGTGGTATATTTACATTTCTAACAGTATTTTTAAAGGTATAGCCTATTCTATCTATTTCAGAATAATTTTGTTTATTTATTATAAGTCTAGTGAAGTTTTATATATTAATTTATTCGTCTTAATTCCCAATTTATATTGTGAATGGATATTATGCTATAAGGACCTTAATACAATGGGTCTAGTTTTCGCCTGTTTTCGAGGGATAGAAAAACTTGATCTCCTATTTTCAATGATAATTTTGAGTCATTTTGAATTTTTTTTCTTTTTCTTTGCTTTTTCTAGAAGTTGTTTCGCTTTGCTAATGCAATTCTCTAATCTGAATTTTAGTTCATTATTGTATAAGTCGTAATTATATATTGGGTCTGGTTTTGTTTTAGAGAGTTCTGAGGGTACATTTACTTTTTTTCCAAACACTAACTCGAATGGTGTGCAACCATGTACGGATTTGGGTGACGTGTTGTAACAGAAAGAGTAGTATTGTACCTAATCATCCCAATTGTCTTCGTTTTCATTAACGAAACTTCGTAGGTTTCCGTTTAGGCACTTATAGTTACGTTCCAAAGCTCCTATGGTTTCAGGATGACCTGGTGTTGCAAATATTTGTTCCATTTTTAGCAATTTCCATATCTCTAAGAATAATTGATTTTTGTACTCAGTACTGAGATCAGTTTTTATTTTCATGGGTCCGATTCTGTCAGATGTGTCCCGTCTTTGGAGTAGAGTGATTGTTATGCAATACTTCTATTATTTTCGATTTGTCCGTTATTGTAATTAGTGGTTTGTATATTTGGATATCCATGTTTTTCAAAGTATGGTTCGCTAGCGTTTTAAATGCGGTTGTATTTAATATAGCGAATAATTCACTTTCGGCCGATAGTTTCAGAGTCTTGATCTGAAATCTATTGTTTAGATATTTTTCCAACTCTGTGCATTAATGCACTATTATTCAGATTTATATACCGCTTTATTTGCAATTTATTTTTATGTATTACGCAATTGTAATTGTATTACGTATTGCACAATATTAAATTTCAATTCCGGTAAATGCATTACCTCATTAGGTGATACAACCTCGAAAACCTGCAGTTGATCAGACTGCATGATTTTGTTAGTACTGCGGTTTTCTAAGTATTGTTAATGAGTTTTGATTGATTTGTGCTTTTGGTCATTGCTCTTATTTGTACTTGCAAAACATTTTTCAGGGTTGTCAGGTCTGTTATATCTTGTTCTATTCTAGATAATGTATTTGGGCCTTTACCTTTAATGTACTATATGTCAAATTGATATACTACTAGATCAAGCCTCATCCCTGTTAGTTTGAATGATGGGTTTTTCATCCCAAATAAGTAAATAAGTGGCCTATGATCTGTTCTTACTATAAAATGTCTGCCATAGACATATGGTCTGAAATACATTATTGCCCAATGCGAAAGCTATTGGCAATTCAGTTCCATCTATTCTCTTTGATAGTATTGCTCCACATGCATTTCCGGATGCATCCGTGGGTATTGCAAACTGTTGTTTAAAATCAGGGCACTGAAGTATGAGCGGGGACATTAATATTGTTTTAAAGATGTCGAATGCAGTGCTATACAGTAGTGCCCATTCGAATTTAACGTTTTTACGCAACAATTGATTTAAGGGTAGAGCTATTTCAGCAAAATTTGGGACAAAACGTCTGTAATATTATAATTAGAGAATGCGACGAATCGTCTTACTTCGTCTCGATTTTTTGGTACTGGAAATTGTTTAATGACTTCGAATTTTGAAGGATCAGGATGTCCGATGTCCGATATATGTTACTTCTGATTGAAGGAATTCACACTTACCAGGGTTTAATTTTAAGTCTTTGGCTCGCAAGCACTGAAATACTGAAACTAGATTTTTTAAGTGATGGGTTTTCGGACATCCAGTGATATTATGTGATGAATGTATAAGAAAGCTGTGTCAGGTGATAAAACTGATAATGCTATGGTCATCATTCTCTAAAAGCTATTTGGACTGATATTTAGTCCGAAAGGTAAGCGGGTAAATTGGCAATGTCCTTGCTTTGTAGAAGAAGCTGTGTATTTCCGTAATGATTGTTTTAGAGGTATTTGATGAAATCCAGATAGTAAATCTAAAGTGGAAAAGTATTTGGCTAGACCCATTTGGTCGAGAATTTAATCTATTCTGGGAAGTGGGATTTGTCTGCCACCACTTTTTTGTTAAGATTACGAAAATCAACTACCAAACGCGATTTCTTATCTCCTGTTGATGACTTTTTAGGGACTAATAGTATAGGTGAGTTGCAATGCGATGTTGAGTGCTCAATGATAGCGTCGTCCAACTTTTGTTTGACTTGACAATTTATTTCTGGCTTCAAATATATGGTAATTTTTTGTGTATACCGCTGAGATATCGCTCAGCTGGATATGTTGGCTATGATAGTTGTTCGTGGTTAATGGCTCGTTTTCCATATTAAAAATATCCGGAAATTCTATATTTAAAAATTTTTGCATTCTTTGTGGGTTATGCAATTTATCGGGATTGTTGTATACAGAATAATCCGAAGGGTGTTCCCATTGAGGGTTGAGGTTTTCGATTTTTGCTCTACTTGAAGTGGTGGTGGTGAAGAAAAAGGATAGGAGAATACAATTTTGAGACCGTGGACAATTTCTCCTATCTAGGGTCGAAAATCACAACCGATAACAGTTACGATGATCAAATCCGCGCACCATTGTTGTCAGCCAACAGAGTCTATTTCAGCTTACAAAAACTGTTCCGCTCGAAACGTCTCACCATAGGGTCAAAGCTCTTACTGTACAAGACTATGATCTTGCCAGTCCTCATGTATTCCTCGGAAACTTGGGTTCTTAGCAAGAAAAATTGGGAACTCTTGGCCGCGTTCGAGAGAAGAATCCTCCGAACAATTTTTGGCCGCCTACATGAGGAATGGACGATTCCATAGCCTACACAATGACGAAATCTATGAGCGATACCATGACCGTCCGCTTGTGGACAAAATCCGGCTCAATAGATTACGGTGGGCGGGTCACTTAATCCGTATGATCCCACCCGGAAAGTCTATAAGGGCAATATCTATGGTAGAAAAAGAAGACGAGGCAGACCCTGCCTAAGATGGAGCGATGGCGTAGGTCAGGACGCCAGACACCTTTTAGGGATATCGAATTGGTGGACCTCGGCGCAAAACCGGGATGTCTGGAGTTCCTTATTAAGGCAAGCCTAGACCGGATACCGGTTGTTGCGCCGTTGATGATGATCATGAAGTGGTGTTTGGGATTTTAACTAGTCGGTTTTGAGGAGAAATAATTGATCCTGCTAATAATATTTCGGGTTGTATTTCTTGTCGGGGTATAACTATGTAGTTTGAGAATTGACTGTTTAGTTTGCGTATTACTTCGCATCTGGGCGGGATTAAGATTGTGTTCCATGTAGGACCATCTAGAATTGGAATTTCATGAAGAATATTATTGATATTAATTGCCAATATCCAGGTGTCATAGTCGATTATTGCCCTGTGTTTAGTAAGGAACTCTAAATCTAGAATCGCATCTGCGTCTAGTGGAAAGTCATTAGCAACTATTTGGAATGTGTGCTCAATTGAAAGAGTAGTATCGAATTTTATGTGGGTTTTTGAAATAATAAAAACTTGATGTTTCTTTTCCGTTGGTGTAAATATTTATTCTTGCAAATACCGATATTTCGGGAACCACTTGTTCCCTTCATCAGTGCTAACAAGAAATATGGGTATTTGCAAGAATAAATAAATATTTATGTGCAAATACACCAACGAAAAAGAAACAACAAGTTTTTATTATTTGAAATAATCAACAGTTGGAAACACTAAGATGTGGGTTTTTGTTGCACCAATTGATTCTTTCTGTACCCCAGTTATGCCCTGTATTGTGCATGTGTAATCTGGATGGTATATTTGATTATTGTCAACTTTTCCCCGTTTAAATATGGAAATGTCAGCCCCTGTGTCTATTATAAAGGTACACGTTGTGTTGCACATGTCAACGAAAGCTCGTACAAAGCTTGTGAGCTATGGATTTATGGAATGTGACTTTTTTTATTGATTTCCCCCCGTACCGGTTTTGGTTGGTTGCTAGTACCGACTGAGGGGATTGGGATTCCCCCGAACTCAAATGGTTTATATTTTGCCGGTTGTTGCTGTTGTTCCAGAAGGGTTTCCGGTAACTGTTGTTATTATTTATGAACTTGTTATTTTGGTTGCGGTAATAATTTTGGTTTCTATTTGGAGTACTGTTTCTCTTAAAATTTTGATTTGAATTTCTATTTGCGGTGTTATTAAAAATTTGATTATTACGTCAATTTTGGTTATTGAAGTTATTATTGCGATTGTTACCTCTTCTGTTTGTTTTGTAATGATAGACATTTTTGGGGATTTGTTTATCGACTGCAATTACCTTTGCAATTGTGTCGGATAGATTTGTAAGATTGCTGGCAGGCAAAATTAAAGAAGTTTCGCTATTCGAAACATTTTCTGCTATTGTTTGTATTGGAAATTTTTCGGCTAATTTCTCTGCAGTTTCGCCCTCTGCGACTTTTTCTGATATAAAAGCTCATGTCAATTGTCTTGACAAGTCCTCTATTTTATTTGTAAAATCAGTTAATTTGGTATTTCCCTGTGTACAACTTTTAAGTTGTGCCAGAACGGCATCAGACGATATTTTTCTAGAGAATTTGTTTAATTCCTCGTATTTGGCTTTGTCGGTTATACGGGTTTCCACAAATTTAAGTAGAATATCTTTGTGTTCTGCTGGTATGAGTTCCTTTTATAGTGAAACTGACTCAATGGAGTATTCGGTTTCCTTCGGGTTTCCGTCAAAGTATTTGACTAAAGCTGTGGCTATTTTAATGTCGAAAGCCATGTTCCTGTTGTTGTTGTTTAATACTGAAAGTTGTTGTTTGTTTAATACTGAAAGTATTTCAGCAGATAGTTGCGGTATTTATTTGTAGACTCTGTTTATGGGGTTGCTGTTTTAATGTCTGTTCGTATATTCTGTTCAGCCGACTTTGCGTCTATTAGTGTTTGTTCAATTAATTCGCGTTTTTCGTGTAAAGTTTTTTCACTATACGCTTTTCCGTAGATTAATTAGTGTAATTTGTAGTTTCTCTTTTAGAGATTCTAATTTGTCCATTTAGAAAAAGCAAAGAATATCATTTTCAGACATTTAAGTTGGTTGCCCTACTGAGATATTTATTTTTTAGTCTTCTTTTATGATTTTTATATTGTTGGCTACTTGGCCAGTATTTTCTACGTTTTTTGATTGTGTGGCACCAACACTAACATTATTTCGAAAGAATTCGTTTATTAATTATACTCATACTAATTGGGAAATTTTTTTTTTTTTACATAATTTTACTTATTTACGTTATTACATATTTTTTTTTATGTGCCTTTTTTTTTGTAAGTAATTTATCTGTTTTTTAACAATGGTCCTAAGATTTATATACGGTCTTCTCTTCTGGTGTGGCTGCAATTTTCTCTAGATATTTGTAGTTTGCAAACTGCCGCTGGGGTTCTTTTCTTCGTCCTCCTTTAGCGCTGACAGATATATTAGTTGATTGTTGGCCTTCTTGTCGTTTAGTCCGTTTCCTATACTTCTCTATTGTAAGCCGTGTGGTTGCGGTGGTTGCACTCCAATTCTATATAGCGTTACGTTTCCGGTGTTTTGCACTGGTTTTTTGAGCAGACACCAAGCTTTCTTGTAAAGCTGGTCGAACTTTCTGCCAATATCGTTTATTAGCAGTTTGTTTCAGCAGCTATAGAGACACGACCTCTCGATCTTCAAATTCGCACAATAGTGCAAACGGCAGTAGGCAGCAGGGTAATAGGTCTTTACACTGTCACGGTCGCTATGTGATGTTACCAGTCCAATGATAATTCCCAAAGGTCGCATTTGTGCCCTCTCCGATCCTAGCCTCTTTATCTTGCCTTCTCTCTATAAGAGTTTATGGAAAGTCGGAGCAGCTAAAGTGCCGAACTCCAGGCCAACCAATTTTGGGAACAACCATTGCCTAAACTCCACAAGATTTAAACACGTTCTGTTCAGCTTTAATAATTCCGACGAACTATGTATTTCTAAATTCATCTTTCCTAATTTATACAAAATTTACATATGCGTAGTTGGCCTGTAATTTTAGGTGTATTAATTTATAGTATATGGGAGAAAATAGTAAGTAGTAAGCAATGATAATGTGGGTAAGTTTTACAGTATTTTACACAACTATTATTATTATTATTCTGTTAAGGAAAAGTCGCACCGCGTCGTTGAAGAATTATTGTGCCCCTTTTAACGATTATAGTGTACCTATTGATCATAATACCTCAAGCAGGCCTGTAACCGTTAGGAACTTTAGTATGTTCTCCACTTCCAGATGTTTCAGCTTTGCATCTGGTATTAAGTGTTCCCCCAGATGTCTCGTCGTACTCTGCACAAGTGCCGGAAACTCCTCACAAAACCTGCAGGCATTGTCTGTAAATATCCCTAGCTTCCCTAGGTGATAGTTTAGCCGACAATGACCAGTCAGAATACCCACTATGATTCGGAGGTTCTTTTTGGTGAGTTTTAAGCAATCCTTTGTACGCATGGCTTCGTATCCCCCAATAAGCACCCTGGACTGCTCCGTCCCTGGTAGGCCCGTCCAGTATAGTTCCCTCAACCGTTCCTCTTCATTTCTTAGATTCATAGCCATGAAACCGTTTCCGATTCCACAGAAGGGTTCTCGCCCGTATAAAGGTGTCCCTGCTCCCTTCTTGGCTAGTTCATCCGCTGCCTCGTTGCCTTCCAACCCAGCATGGCCTGGAACCCAAAGTATCCAGACCTTGTTGGACAAGCCAAGTGTATTCAGCCTCTCAAGCCATACCAGTTTAGAGTTCACCTGGTTGGACCTATGTGCCTTGATCGCTGCTTGGCTATCGGTGAGAATAGCTATGTTCTGCCCCCTGTAGTTCCTTTGCTCTGCTGTGAGCGATCCATCAGTGTACCAAGTAATCAGTTGCTGGTTTAAGCCGTATGTCGCAGCCACGCTCTCCCAGTTTGCCTTGTTACTCCAACGTGTTTCAAATTTCCTATCGAAGTGAAACCTCGTTGTCATGTTGTCCCTCGGTATCAGTAATTCGGGATACCGCCTAAAAAGGATATCAATCTTCCTTCGATTTAGGCAGCTCCCCACCTCACTCATACTACCGGCCATCCTGAATATTGATCTCCTTGCCTGCATCTGTATGTGCAAATGGAGAGGGGTTAATCCCAGAAGGACCTCCAGTGATGCCGTCGGCATGTTCTCATTGCCCCACTGATACACGCTCAAGCCAGCCTTTGGAGCTTATGTAAATCCCTGGCTTCTATGCTGAGTTGGGTTCTTTCTGCCCAGAGTACCGCTCCATAGGTAATCATTGGCCTTACAGTATATATCCAAAGTAGTATCTTTGGGCTGCAACCCCATTTTTTCCTGCTATGGATCTGCAAGCCATCAGAGCCTTCGTGGCTTTCCGACAAGTATTTCCGACATGTGTCTTCCAGAGTAATTTTTGGTCTAGCGTGATTCCTAAATATTTGACCTCTGTTGCTCGTTTCACCTCCATATCATGTAATGTTATGGCTGTCAGGTGATCCAGCTTACGCCTCCTAGTGAATGGTACTATGGTGGTTTTGGTTGGGTTGATCCGCAGTCCCACCTTCCTGCACCAGGCACTAGTAACCCTTAATCCAGTTTGGATTCTATCACATAGGGTATCTTCATATTTGCCCCTACAGATTAAAACAATGCCGTCCGCGTAACCCTGCATTGTATTCCAGTATTTGTTAACATGTCCAGGAGTTCATCCACTACCGTACCCCACATCAGGGGCCAGAGTACTTCACCCTGTGGATAGCCTTGAGTGGTGTTCATGATAATAGAATTTGTACCTGTTTGAACCTCTATTTGTCTGCTTGCTAGCATTTTGCCTATCCAGAGTGCCAGGGTGTTTTCCACTCCTTTGCGGCTCAGGGCATCCGTATCTCTGTGTGCGATGTGTTGTCGAATGCTCCTTCGATATCCAAAACCGCGCCCAGTGCAATTTCTTTTGTTTCTATGGCATCCCGTAGTACCTCTGTCAGTTGATACAAAGCAGTTTTAGTTAATCGTCCTGCCCGGTAAGCGTGTTGACAGTGGTGCAGGGAATTACGCTTTAGAACGTTAGTTCTAATATAGTTGTCTACGACCTTCTCCACCGTTTCGCGTACGAACGATGTTAAGCAGATTGGTCTGAATGATTTAGGGTGAAAAGGATCCTTTTTACCCGCTTTCGGAATAAAGACACTTTTGCACGTCTCCATGCCCTTGGTATGTAACCCAGTCTGGATAAGTGCTGGAAAAATGCCGTCTATTCCGGGAGATTTCATTGGTTTAAAACTTCCCACTGCACATCTTAGCCTAGCTTCTGAACATACCTCTTTTGCTAGTTTCCAGCTCTCCTTCCTTCCCCTTTTATTCGTTTTTGGGGTGTCAGGCAGATTATTGTCGCCTGCCACCGAGGGGTAGGACCTCGGGAAATTAGTTCTGAGAAGCAGCTGTCCTCCTCATTCTCGGTAAATGTCCCATCTTCCTTTTTCAAGCAGACAGAGGATATTCCCCCGTCTTGGGCTACAGTCTTGTACAGCCTGGTTGCTTCTGTGATCTGTTCAATCCCTCCTAAAGCTGTTCCGTTTCGCTTCCCTGATCGCGTTGCTATACGCAGTCAATGCATTTTTATACCTCCTCCAGTCCCTGGTTTGTTTTGCCTGGTTAAAGAGTTTTCGTACCTCTGTTCTCATTCTGGCTAGGTTCTTATTCCACCATGGTACGTCCCTTGAAGACTTGACTATCTTGGCCGGACAGTTGGCCTCATAAGCGTCAATGACGATTGTGTTGAGGTTTCTAATTCCAGTTCGCTCATGATGTTCCCGCCCCCTTCACGGAGGGCAATGCGTTGTTCAAGTGCGTTGTGTAGGATTCCCAATCCGTTCTCTTGGGATTCCTTATTATTCTTTTTATTTGGGAGTTACCCTCAATGTCGAATCTAATTATCCTGTAATCAGACATTGAGGGTTCATCCGACACCCTCCAATTCCTGACCATTGAGTTCATTAGCGTATTTCCTAGAGTTATATCTAGTACCTTCTGTCTGGTGCTGGTCACAAATGTTGGAGTGTTCCCTACGTTGTATATTTCTAACTTATTGCTAAGAATGAATTCGAGAAGGTACTCACCTCTACGATTAGTGTCGCTTCTTCCCCAGACTTCGTGGTGGGAGTTGGCGTCGCAGCCGAGAAGAAATGGTTACGCCCTCTACTCGCAATGCATCGTCAGCTTTGCGATTTGTTCCGATAGAGCCCGGCTCTCGTCTCCTGCGAAGTATCCTGATGCTACAACTGCCTCTCGGGTGCTCCACTCGGCTTCCAATGAGACTTGGATAGCCACAAGGTCCCCGGTTAAGAACTCTGAAAGACATATGTATTTTAAATTACGTTTGAGAATTATGCAAGCTCTTGGTTTTTCACAAGAGGAGTCCCAAATTACCTGCATGCTTCCTCCTTGCAGACCACGAATCTGCCCCCGGTACATCCAGGGCTCCTGAACCATCACTATTCCAATGTTCTCCTTGGAATTTGCCCTTGCAATCACTGTAGATGCAGCTCTCGCATGGTGGAGGATTATCTGGGCTATTTTAGTGCTGGCCATTGGCTCCGTTATTGTTCGGAGCTCTTCTCCACCCTCCGCTGACATGACGCTTTCCTGGGCGTAGCTGTCCACCCTGAGCCCTAGGAGTTCTAGGTCTATGTCGTCCAGCTTCTGCTCTTCACTGGGCAGCAGGTCTATTTCCCTTTTTGATCCAGTTCTTTCCGCCTCTATGGCTTCCGAGACTTCTTCAGGGACCTCGGTAAGTTTTTCATCCGATGCCTCCTCCTAGGTCTCTTTCCTCGGCTTTTCTCTGTACACATGCACGGGTATGTTGCCAAATCGGTAGTTGATATGACAACTCCAACATTTAATTGCCTCCAGGGATCGGTCATCTACCCTGATCATGAGGAGTTTACCCTTGATCTGCCCGGGTTTTCTCCTCCCTTGGGTTCAGGTTTGGATTTTTTGGGAACATTCCCTTCATGCGGGCTGATCTCTGCTGCTCCCCGCTTTCTCGGCTCCGGTAGAGATGGCTTATGTCTGTCCTGAGCCTTCTTAAGGGCCTCTTCTGGTTTCAGGCCTCCTTTTAGATAGCACAGGTACCATTTAACCACGGCGCCACTGAGACCTGTCTTCTTCCTAACGTCTGTTATATTTATCCCAGGCGTGCTTTTGCTAGTCCCTGCTGTTTAAGCAGTGGTGTTCGTTGGCTGTTGTCCACGCAGTATACCAATGCTCACCTAGGATCCACTGCTTTCTTGTTTTGTACTCATTTGATTGGTTAAATGGTCCGCCATGCCATAACCCCCCGTAGCACAGTAAGGTCTAACTTACCCACTAAGGCGACCAGGTATCAGTGAGGCTCCGTTCGAATACAGCCAGTTACTCCCGACTGCAAACTATCCAATGGGCACGGTTCGCATGACACCCTGGATTGGGGGAGGTGTTTTTCGACTCCTCAGTCTAGATCCGTAGCGTTTTGTTAATAGTAAGGTCACGTCGTACAGGGTGTGGCTATCACCACTCACGAATGACGAATGGCGAATGTCGGCGGCCCTATATCAACTAGGAGACGTCTCCTCATGGGAACAACGCAGTCCGTCGCAGAGATGGAGAGCTTTGCGAGTGGCGTCTGCTTATCGCACCGTCTCTGAACCAGCTGTGATGGTGATTGCGGGAGTAATCCCCGTTGTCCTCCTTGCCAAGGAGCGTAAAGCTATCTATCGCCGTAAGGGCGAAAACTTAAGAGAAGTGGTTGCCCGTGAAGAACGTCAACGCACCTTAACGAGTGGCAACTTTCATGGCAAAATGAGCCAAGGGGCAAGTGGACTGCGCGGCTCATCGACAAATTAGACCCGTGGTTGAACAGAAAGCACGGTGAGATTGATTACTTCCTTACCCAACTTCTAAGTGGGCATGGAGGTTTTCAGTCTTACCTGCACAGGGTTGGGAAGGCGCGATCTTCTGATTGTGTGTTCTGCAATAGAGTGGCGGATGACGCTGAACACACCTTTTTCTCTTGCGAGAGGTGGGACGGTCTCCGCCAGCAGCTTTATGAAGACACAGGGAAGTTCTCTCCAGACGACATTGTCAGAGAGATGCTGAACAGCGCTGGAATCTACGAAGAAGATTGAACTCGACCGGCAGAGGGATCGGACGGTAAGGGGTTCCCTGAACTAACAACTCCCTTCCTCCCCTTCCCTCGCGTTGGTGAAAGGAATTCCCTGACTTGAAGGCTCCTAAAGCCGCGAGAGCGTGGGGGCTAGCCCGAAGTAATGTGTCGAACGGTTCCAGGCTAGTTCTCTGATGACAGGGAGGTATTTAGTTGGTAGTCCGCCAGCGTGCTGTTACGGGAGTCCAACACTCTGTGCGTAAACGCATTCACCTACCCTACTCCCGAAAAAAAAAAAAAATCACCACTCACGAACGGTCTTGGTAGACGAGAGGCATGGCCCCTGAAAAGGCACACACCGTCCCAGAGGAGAGATAGCTCATCCTTAGAAAGGGATAGGTTGGCCTCAGGGAGTTATGTTCCGCATCAATCTACCCTGCAGTGCACTGCTTGACCTCTACACAACTAACTTAGTTAGTTGAACAAAGTGATTGATTACAAACAACCGTAGCATGCGGAAGCTTGATGGACAAAGTGATTACAAACAAGCAGAGCATGCGAAAGCTTGACGAATGCGTATCTTGAGTGGTTTCGAGCAGCTATACTTCAGGAAAACATAAGCTCATGGTAATTCTAAGGAAAATTGTTCGGCATTTAATAAATAATTCTAACACTATTATGAATCGAAGCTTTATTATTATCCGCTGGAATTACATGCAAGCAGTCAGGCAGGAAAAACAGAGTTATTCTAATCCATTTTATAGAGTTTCTATTCAACTAGGGAGCTGTTGAGGATCCGGGATTCAATTCCAGACGCCTTGGGCAATTTCTGAAACATATATATATATTTTGTTTGGAGTTGCCAAATCCCCCTCAGGCGGGTCTCTTCGTAGCGATAAGGGAACGCTCGACGGATGTCGGGTGTATACATGCATTCCTCTGGGGTTTGCATGTATGGACATACTTATTCGTAGGCTGGGAAAGTGACATTGAAAACGCCCGCTCGTGGATAAAAACTGGCAACTGGAAGTATAACAATAATAATCATTGGCGCAATAATCCATATAGGATCAGGGCCTGAACTGGTTTACAGCACTTCAGTCAAGACTGTAAAAGTACATTACGGGATTACAGTACCCTGTAGGAGGCAATGTGGTCAGCTTTGCGTCGCCCGATGTTATTACCCTGATTTGATTCAGGTACTCATTCACAGCTGAGTCGAATGATATCCGACGTCAAATCACGATACATATTCCACTGCCACCAGTGAGATTTGCATACGATAGCTCTGTGCTCTAACCACTCAGCAATCCCGACCTTCCTAGACGTAAAACCAAACATGGAAGAGAAGAATAGAGGAAAGTTACATTGCGGAGCTTCGGAAACCCAGTACAGGCGGTTTTTGGGAGTGGTAAGCGGGCTTCTGGCCGTTGATATCTAACGACCTCAGTAGTGGGAACCTTGGTTAGGGGGCTATGGCATCAAATATTACAAACGAGATGGATGCAGTAGAACTGGTTCCATTGACGGAAATCCGATTCTTCGCAAATCTCCGTCCTTACAAGCACAAGCAGCCTCCAAGGGGGAGAGTATGGCTGGGTGCGAGAAGGAGTAAACAAGCCGGATAACTACCTGATCGGCATAAGGTGAAGCGACAAATCGGAAGCGGCCTCCTTCGCACTAGGTAATAAAATCTTCGAGCTTTACGAATTTATCAAGGCCATGATTCGAGGCATCAGATTGACGTATTGCAAGACCAAGAATGAAAGAGGAATGAAGGCATACGGCAAAAAAAGCCACGCTCACTCAACACTCGGTAGAGGAGGAACCACGGAAGAGGTGGCACGAGCAGTTGAACGAGTCAACTGGCGAGCAAACTCCCCAGCGCTCACTTCCCAGAAACTAAAAAAACTGCTGCTTGCTGGCGAATGCCATACAGCCCTAATTCCAAGTTGAGGATGAGTGTTAAAATAATGGACTGCCACCATGCACCTTGGGACCTCTTTGCCAAAGGTCAGCAGTACCTCTAAGGGTATCAAACCAGCTGCGCAAATGTATGTACTGCCACCGTGCACCTTGGTATCTCTTTCCAAAGTCCTGCAGTACATTTAAGATTGCTGGATTCTTTTGCTTACATGATTATGCAGGTACGTTGTGGTTACTCTTAAACACAAATAAAAGAAAAATCTCGTCCCAAAGATAGTTATTTTCTATCAAGTACAGCAAAAATCTATGGTGGACAAAAGCGCAGCAACTAACCTCGGCTCAGGCCCAACTCGAGTTGCTACGCCTTTCCTAATGTAGAGTCTCCGGCATGAGCGAGCAGAACTCTATCATAAAGACCGCCAGAATCGGGTTGAAGGCAACTAGTAACCAACCTGTCTAGCCCAGGGACTAAGACAAGCACTTTTTCTATTCTGGACTCGACTTTTATTTTAATTTTGTGTTTGCATAAACAACTCGGGAAACCATATAGTGGCAGCCTTTTGAATTTTTTCAGAATTTTCGGTTGAGCAGTTCCTGAGAATCATCATTATCATCATCAACGGCGCAACAACCGGTATCCGGGCTAGCCCTACCTTATTAAGGCAATTTTTCTAAATTTTCCTCGGAAGCGCAGAGTACATAGCCGTTTGCTTATGTTTTCTGAGAATGGCTCCGTTACAGAAATTATCAATTTCGACCCCTGCACTCCCCACCTTTTCAATAAATGTTGAAATTAAGCCAGCATCGGAAAGTACTAATCAAGACATTTCATTTGACATTACACATGGACTATATTTAGTGAAAAAAAAAATTACACCCGACTTTTGCATGTATGTGGACTCTTTGTTAAATTTGACGTAAAAGGATATTTTAGGTATAGTTTAAGGGTGGGCCCCCATGCAAGTCAAAAGCGGGGCTTCATTTACATATACATATAAATGCATACATATGTCCGCCTCGAATAATTGATTTTGACATATAAATGATTACAAAAGTAGAACGAAATGTTTCTCTGCAACCTTCACATGAGCTCACTTGGTTGTGATATTGACGAATTGATATGTTATGATGACGTCACATACGTTTTAGAGTACACTGAATTCATGCAAAATGTAAAAGTTACAACTTCTATAACGTTGTTAATAATAGTTAGATTTCCTTCATATATTATCCCTTTTGAGTGTCAAATTTTGTAATTCTAGCATGAACTTAAGGAGGTTTCCGGTTTATCTCTAGGATATGTTAACATATTACTATCAACTTTATTTGTGCAGATATCGGAACGGGATATATTTTGAGGCCTAGATTTCCTTTAGATACACTACTGTGATTTTTTTCAGATTTTTCTGTTGGATAGGTTCTGAGAACGAGACCTGTCACACTTTTTGAGGGTCATAGTTTAAGCCCTCATTCCCTTACCATTTACTTGATATCAAATATCAATTTGGAAAAGTACTAATTTAGCCCTTTCATTTGACACCGCACATGGCCACATTCAGTGAAAAATAATTGTTCACCCTTCATTCACATGTATGGGAAGCCCCCTCCTTAAACTTCACGCAAAATGGCGCCACTTACTATATGTAAACGGAACAATAGACCACACGTTTTCGTCAATTTTTGTGGCAATCGGTCTAGCTTCTTTTGAATAAATTCGGTGTGACCGACAGACGTCGACTCGAAAGGTTTTCTTTCACACAACACCTTAAAAATAAAAACTATTCCTACCGAAGAGAAGAGGAGGAAAGAGAAAGGAAAAAATCACATTGTAAATTAAGCATTCTGTACAAAACTGTAAACAAAAGGATAATAATACTGCAAGGAAATTCTATAATCACCTTTGAAAATTGTGAAATCACAACTATTTATAACACTTATCTAAATAAGGTAATACATAATACTGACCACTTTGTAATAGACCCAATTAAAAAATTATCAAACATCAAATTTTAGCTTAAGCTGGGCGTTTCAGGTATGAAAGATCTTGTCTGCTTGTTCTGTGAGTATATTTGAGTGTAGAACTGCCCCATTTGTACGTAGCCCGTTAAGTATATGAATTTAGTATGTTAGATTTAGTACTTCGCGTTGTAAATTTACACTGTAACGACAACTTTGAGCTAGCGTAAGTTTGTTACTGATAGTATGATTTCGATCAAACTTGGGGATAATATGCTTCATATTTTATTTTATACTATTATCAACTTTTATAACTCTAGGATAAACATAAGGAGGGTTTTACTGAATTTTCCCAAAAATATGGTGATATATTATTATTAACTTAATTTGAGCAGATATCGATATCGAGAGTATTTTGAGGCCTGTGCACCATATAAAAGCACCTTCTTGATTTTTTTTCAGATTTTTCGGTTGGGTAATTTCTAAGAATGGGTCCGTTAAAGAAATCATCAATTTCTGACCCTCCCAATCGCCGCCTTTTTAACAAATCTCAAAACTAAGACCAGATAAGTACTAATTGAGACCTTTCATTTGATACCCCACATGACTATTCGGCGTAAAAGATGTACACCCCCCTTTCACATGTATTGGGAACCCCCTTAAATCTCAACGTAGAAGGAAATCACCCACTGTATGTCTGGGTGTTCACAGTTCCCACCTTCTTACCAAATTTAGTGTCAATCGGTGCGGCTGTTTCTGAAAAAAGTGCTTGTGACAGCCAAACAGACGGACGGATAGACAAGCAAAGAGGAGGTTCTCGAAGCTGCGGATAAAATTGTTGGAAATAAAGCAGCTGGCTTGGATAGCGTCCCCAATAAACCGCTCAAGGCAGCAGTCAAAATAGCTCCAAATATGCTTGCCGAGGCATTCACCACATGCCTTAAAGAAGGAACATTTCCTAGACAATGGAAGAAGCAAAAATTGATACTGGTCACCAAGCCAAACAAATCTTTGTCTGGTGTGTTCAGACCAGTGCCTTTTGAAGATTTCCACCTCCTCAAAAACAAAAAAAAATCTCTCATCAGGCGCGACCCCAGCTGGCAGATTGGGGCTTACTTATTCATGTGTAAATATGTATTCATGCACTTTTCTTTTTAACCCTGTTTCCTCATCTCTGGTGCGTGGACCAAAATGGCTATGGGAAGGATAGCCAGAACATAAAACTGCCATGGAAGACGAGAAAAGGTGCAGGGGCTCGGAACCCCAGTACCGACGTCTTGTGGGAGTGAGCAAGCGGGCTCCCCGTCGTCGATATCCCGCGACCGCAGTGCCTCTATGGTGGAAAACTTGGCATATAATGTTACAAGTGATTTGGATCTGAAGAAGGAGGTGTTCAAGCGAAGTACGACCTTACCGAGAATACCAGTAATAAGACCAAACAAAGATGAACTGAAGGCAAATTGTTGTACGACAAAAACCGTAGTAACACCCACGCACATGTTCAATATGTGCGACAGCAGGAGGTGCTCCAGGAACAAGGAAAGGATCCATTCAAACGAAGCTCATCAACTTTAAAATCTCAACCAATGCCAAAGGCGGTGAAGGATAAAGTACATGCAAGGTCAATAAACGCCAAAAGTGAAGGGGCGTGTAAAAGGAGTAACCCTGCGGGCTTATATGGAGCAGAGTCCCGATCCAGAGAAATTACCGTTCACCCAGCTACCAACTTAACACCACCCTGTCATCAGAGAACTAGCCTAGAACCGTTTGACACATTACTCCGGGGTAACCCTCCCGCTCTCAGAGCTTTGGGAGCCTTCAAGTCAGGCAATTCGTTTCACCAAAGGGAGGGGAGGGCAGGAAGGGAGTTTTTGTTAGTTCAGGGAATCCCTTACCGTCCTATCCCTCCACCGGTCGAGTTCAATCTTCTTCGTAGTAAGAAGAGCTCGAACAATTATGCCGCATTAGCGCAATACCATTCCAGCTGCCAGCGCTCTTCACCATCTCTCCGACAATGATGTCTAGAGAGAGCTCCCCTGTGTCTGCATAAAGCTGTTGACGAAAGCCGTCCCACCTCTCGCAAGAGAAAAGGGTGTGTTCAGTATCATCAGCCACTCCATTGCAGAACACACAATCAGGAGATCGCGCTTTCCCAATCTTGTGCAGGTAAGACTGAAAACCCCCATACCCACTTCGAAGTTGGGGAAGAAAGTAATCAATCTCACCGTGAGTTCTGTTCAACCATGGGTCTAATTTGTCGATGAGCCGCGCAGTCCACCTGCCCCTTGGCTCAATTTGCCAAGAAAGTTGCCGCTCGCTAAGGGTGGGTTGACGTTCTTCACGGGCAACCACAATGTGAATTCCATCCTCCTTTGGCCCTCTAGCGTCTCATAGAGCAGGCAGCGGTCTTTCAGATAATCCCTCAATATCCGCAAGACATAGCTTGGCACGTGAAAGGAGTTCTCTAGTGTGCCTAACATACGGAATTGAAGGCATTTCTGACATCAAGCGTTATGAGGAGCACTATCCGTTGAGATCGGCGACTGTGTGCCCCGGCTCGATTAAACGCATCTACGACCTCCATAATAGCATCCACGATACATTTTCCTGTTCTAAACCCGAACTTCATTACGGATAAGTTCCCGGCAGGACGGATGGCTTGAGCGAGTCTACCCCTGATGAGCATCTTGAGCACTTTTCCAGCTGTGTCAAGCATACACAGCGGTAGAAATGCAAACTGGAGCTCCAGGTCTCCTTTACCCTTACTGATCAACGCGAGTCTGCTACTTTCTAGCGACAAGGAGAAATGCCCCCCTTCAAGCAGGCGTTGAAAACCTCTAGCAGCAATTGTGGTCGTTGGCGGAGCACCAGTTTGTAAACCTCCGCCGGGATATCATCAGGACCTGGCGCTTTCCTATTTTTCATTGCGAGAACGGCTTCTTCGAGCTCTCTCAGTGTGAAAAGGGGGCAATCACGACGCTTTCCGCGCTATTTACATCAGCCCGTATAGGGTGTCTGCGGAACAATGCCCGCACAATGCGGTCCATATGGTCGGGGCTCAGTATGCCGGGCTGCCGCAGAGCCTCAATTTTCCTGGGGACTAGCCCCACGGGTCCTCATTCACCTCGTTAACAAGATTCTGCCAGCCGCAACCTTTGCTTTTATTTATAGCGCTGCGGAGTCTTCTTTTTAGCTGATCACTATTGTGTCTTTATGGCACATGCCTCCTCATTGGCGTGCAAAACGTTGAAGTTATTAATACTTGTTTTTGCGCGAGACGACTTGGGATATCATGTGACAGATTCTTTTCACCCATAAGTTGCTCATTCAGTGAAAGTCCTTCGTTTAGATGAGATTCGCAATGTTCTCCTTTAACGATGTAAGTATCCTTTGTTGCTCTATGTATTGGTCATCCATTTATACATGAACACCATATTCGTTATATGTATTTTGTATTAAGAAATGTTTTCTTGTAAAAAACGATGTTTACTTTCACATTCCCTTTTTTTCACTCTTATTAAGGTTTTGTGTAAACACAAAACCTTATTAAAATCGGTTTACCGTCTGTCTGTCTGTCTGTCTGTCTGTCTGTCTGTCTGTCCGTCTGTCTGTCTGTCTGTCTGTCTGTCTGTCTGTCTGTCTGTCCGTCACACGCATTTTTCTCGGAGACGGTTATAGCGATTGACACCCAATTTGGTAGAAAGGTGGGAACTGTGAACGCTCACACATACAGTGAGTTACATCCTTTTACGTTGAATTTAAGGGGGGGTCCCCATACATGGAAAAGGGGGGTGTAAATTTTTTTTTCATCAAATATAGTCATGTGGGGTATCAAATTAAAGGTCTCGATTAGTACTTTTCGAAGCCGGTTTTAGTTTTGGCATTTGTTGGAAAGGTGGGGAGTGCGGGGGGTTGAAAGTGATCATTTCTTTAAGGGGGCCATTCTCAGAAACTACCAAACCGAAAAATCTGAAAAAAATCAGGAGGCTGCCACTATATGGTGCCTTGGCTCCGAAATACCTTTCATACCGATATCTGTTCAAAGAAAGTTAATAATAGTATATTACTATAATTTTTTGTAATTGACTGGAAACCCCCCTTAAATTCACCCTAGCGGCCCGAAATTCTGCAGTGATGTAGGCTATAATGTAGAGCATGATCATACCAAGTTTGATGGAAATCGCACTATTACTAACAAATTTATAATACGTCGAAGTTGTTGCTTCTTTGAAAATTGAGGACTATCAATGTCAATATCACCCGAAAGTGGACATACGCATATATTACGTGCTATGTACTAAGAAATACACAAAACCTTTCGTACCTGAAGCGTCCAGCTTCCGGTTTCCCGACTTGTTCACTCTTATTATTAAAATCGGTTTACTATCTGTTCTGTCCGTCTGTCTGTATGTCGCATTTTTCTCGGAGACGGTTATAGCGATTGACAACAAATTTGGTAGAAAGGTGGGAACTGTGAACGCTCACGCATACAGTGAATTACATCCTACATCCCATACATGCAAAAGGGGGGTGTAAAATTTTTTTTTTATCAAATATAGTCATGTCGGGTATCAAATTAAAGGTCTCGATTAGTACTTTTCAAAACCGATCTTAGTTTTGACATTCGTTGGAAGGGTGGGGAGCGCGGGGAGTTGAAAGTGATCACTTCTTTAAGGGGGCCATTCTCAGAAACTACTAAACCGAAAAATCTGAGAAAAATCAGGAGGCTGCCTCTATATGGTGCCTGCGCTCCGAAATACCTTCCATGCCGATATCTGTTTAAATAAAGTTAATAATAGTATATTACTACAATTTTTTGTAACTGGTTAGAAACCCCCTTAAGTTCATCCTAGCACCATGAAATTTTGCAGTGATATAAGCTATAATACAAAGCATGATTTTACCACTTTTGGTGGAAATCGCACTATTACTAACAAAGTTTTAATACCTCAAATTTGTTGCTTCTTTGAAAATTGAAGACTATGAATGTCAATATCACCCGAAAGTGGATGCTCTCACATAATATATGGATATATTACGTGCTACTTACTAAGAAATGTACAAAACCTTTCGTACCTGAAGCGTCCAGCTTGCGGTTTCTCGACTTGTTTATAATTAAAAATTATCTAATCCAATTAAAATTTGGATTGAAAAACGATAAACGAGAAAACGAGAGACAAGACAAGACAAGAGAGGATTTTCTCCAGCAGCCGCATCTTTGGAGCTAGCCCCATGAAACCCAGTCTGCCTGCGCATTTAACCTCTTCCGTCGTTACATCACATGCTATGCAAATGGCCTGTTTGGACATCGCCAGATTCTTTTCCACCATTGCATCAGCATGTTACTTACCAAATGGTATATTTGGCCTCGACATGACTTTCCTCCGTGTCATCAATTCGCAGCGCAACAGCAGGTGTCGATCTGCCGCCAGCAAGAAAATTTATAATAATAAACAAGTGTTATTGTGTTGTGTACAAGAACACTTTCAAACTAATGTGTAAACACGGAAGGGTCAAACATAGGGGTCTTGAAGAATAGCATTACTTTTATTTTTTTGTAGTCAAAAAGCCTCTGAACAGAAATAAAGTGTTCTAACCGGGAACACTTTATTTCGCGCGATAATATCTTGAACTCACTTATAGAATTAATTAGTGAAATTGTAAAAGAAGGCAAAAAGTAGAATATTGTGTTGCAGAAATAAAAGGTTTGTAGAAGTGGAAACGCCAGTGTTTTTTTTACCTAAATCCAAGTCAATCTACGTAAGTATAATTCCTAACCTTTTAGCCTTTTCTGTTCCAGTAGTTTTTGATTACTCCATCGTTCCGAAGTTAAGTTTCGGCAGCCCGGAACGAGAGCAACCACGGTCCTCTAATTAAAAATCCAGGGTAGCCCATTGGAAGAGGCCGTTTAGGATATCGCCGAAACAGCTGGTCCGTCGAGCCGGATACTACGATCCAAGTAAGTTTTTACACAAATTAATATTATAAAGTAATTTCTCTTGTGTAAAAGAAATATAAAGTGCGGGAAAATATAGTGATTGTGTTTCGTCTACACAATATAAAACAGTACTTGAACGTCAACGTTGGTGTGATTTTCTGTGGTGTTGTTGATACGTGGGCGCGTTCAAACCCGAGGCAAAGTCCTTATAGAGTTGCGCCTCCCACGTTTCTCTAACGACACTCTATCATCGTTGGTGTGAATTTTTTTGGTGTTGTTGATCCGTGGGTGCGTTCAAACCCAAGGCAAAGTCCTTATAGCGTTGCGCCTCCCACGTTTCTCTAACGACACTCTAACATCGTTGGTGTGCATTTTTATTATTGTTGTTGTTACGTGGGCGCGTTCAGACCAAAGGAAAGGTCCTTATAGTGTTGCGCCTCCCACGGATTCTGTGTGTCATTCATAATATATTGTCCGTGCGAAGCGGAATTTTTTAAAAATTATTGTTGTTGTTACGTGGGCGCGTTCAGACCAAAGGAAAGGTCCTTATAGTGTTGCGCCTCCCACGTTATCTGTGTGTCGTTCATACACACTGTCCGTGCCAAACGGAAATATTTAAATCAATTAATTGACCACCAGTTGAAATAGAACCAAAAAATGGAGATCCAGGAGATCATTGAAGCTCAGCAAAAGCGGGTTTTGAAAATTGAAGAGGTTCGGGAGACGCTGTGCAAACTGCGGCAGGTGAAACGAACTAAGGAAAGGTTTGAAAACGCGTGGAGTGAGGTCCGGCAGATCTATTTAGAGTTCATTGCAAACGGCTTCTATTCTTGAATCCCTCGGCAGATTTAATATATTTTCGAGAGAATAAGCTGGGACTCATGCAATCAGTTTATTTGAAATCAAAGGAGTTCGTTGAGAGAGTTCATCCCTCTCTTATTCCTGAGGAGAGACAAACAGAGGTCGACCCATTAACTTTGGGGCCAGTTAGGGAACAAGTCCCTAAACTCTCGTCAGTGACTCAAAATTATATAGATCCCGGTAAAGGAAGGAAACAGAGTTATTAGAACAAGACTTGGGCCTAGACGTCAACGACAGACTCCAAGGTGAAGCGACAGCTAGCGATCTGCCCAGGAGTTCAAGCAGGTATGAAGTTGCGTTCGGAGGGCCATGGGAGGCCTGTGATAAGGATAGACAAAATTATTCAACGTGAAGAGCCGAACCGCGTAAATCTAATCTCGGGCCCTTCCCCACCCAACTACGACCGGACTATTTATTAGACCCTAGTCAGCCCCGCCCAGAATATTTGCGGACTCCTGGGCCAAACCGCTCAGAATCCTTCTTGGATCCCAGCCAGACTCGTTCAAACTATTTTGGTCCTTCGAGCCATTTTGCCCCTTGGAACTCAGGATATCGTTTTAGACCCGCCCCACCAATCCCAGATATTCCAATATTCAGTGGGGATATCAGTCAATACGAACCATTCAAAAGCCTCTTTAACTCTGTATACGATGGTTCTGAAATCGGTTTTGCGGAGGGCTTAATGATGCTTCAGAGCAAGTTAAGAGGCGATGCAAAGCGTGTAATCGACCATTTAGGGATATACGGAGAGAATTACCAACAAACATGGGTTCTTCTTGACCGAAGATACAATAATCGTCGGGCCTTAATAGAGAAGGAAATTCAGGCGTTAGTTGACTTACCTCAGATAAACCAAAGGGAGGCTAGATCGCTGGGAAGAGCATTGGATACCATGCGTTCCGCAGTTCAGAACCTACGGAAAGCAGGATTCAGTGCGATGAATGTATTCCATTCATTCCTTTCGTCCTGACGAGGAAAATGGATATGACCACTCGGAGGGAGTTCGACTTAACGTTACGAGATCCAGAAATGCCCGTTACGATAAACGACATCGACCAATTCCTTGAAAATAGATATGTGGTCATGTCCCCCGGTTGGGATGGTCTAAGTGGGATATCCAAGACGGAGGATATTGGGAATAAGAGAAAAACCCAGAAGGAGATAGCCTTGCTCTCCAAGTCAGATGGTGAAAAGAGAAACTGGATTAAATGCTTCTTATGTATGGGGAAGCACTTCACAACCCAGTGTCCTCAATTCGTTGAAAGTGCGGACAAGGAGAAACTGCTCCGCCGTTATCATGTTTGCATTTACTGTCTCTCCCACAAATATATCAGGGGGAAGCGTGCAATAAACGCAAGAATCTCCAATGCGAAATATGCAAAGGGCAACATCTTACTGCCATGCATCCGTGCAAAGGGGATAATCCGTCTTCTGCTGTTCATCATGCTAAAAATTCGACAGCATTGTCATGGTCCGGAACCGTTCTTCCAACAGCCGTCGTTAAGCTAGAGGCAAGAGAAGGACATGCCGTTCCAGTTCGGTGTTTGATCGATCAAGGCAGTCAGAGCAGCTATATAACCGCAGATCTAGTACAGAAACTTCGGTTAAAAAAGAAAAAGACCAACATCGAAATTTAAGGGGTAGGTGGTGTGTCAACAGGGAAAGTGTCAGCGGTTGTGTGTCTCACCCTTAAATTGGACGATGGTTCCGAGGTCAGCACTAAAGCGCTAGTAGTCAGACGGGTAACTAAAGGTTCCCTTCCACAGGTACCGCCGCATGTAAAGGCGTTGTTTCAAGGGAAGAAGTTGGCGGACCCCGTAACGGAACATACATCTCATGTTCCAGTTTTATTGGGGTCTAGTATCCTTCCACAACTTTTCGTGAATGGAGTAGAAACCGTAGATAGTTTCCTGCTCCAGAACACGAAATTGGGATGGATTGTGTCTAGTCCGGCGGAATCTTGGGTATCGAAGTTCACCTCAACACATGTCACTATCAAGAAATGGAAACAGGACTTAAGGGCTTTTTGGGATATGCCCCTAAGTAGAGATGAATCTAGTCGCATAGATGACGAAATTTGTGAGGACCTATTCGTATAGGGTCATTACCGAAATAATGATGGCCGATACGTGGTACCGACCCCTTGACGACAAGATAATATTAAAATAGCAAACTCCTACCACAAGGCTGTGCAGCACTATCTCGGTCAGGAGAAAAGGTGGTTGAAAAACAAAGACCACAAGCTCAAATCGGATGAGTTTATGAAAGAATATTTTAATTTGGGCCACATGGCTGAAGTTCCAAAGGGTCATCAGTCTGACACTAGCGGCGAGGTATATTATATACCATATTTAAGCGTGGTTCGCCAAGAGGCCACTTCGATGAAATTGTGGAATGTCTTCAATGCTTCCAGTCCAACATCAAATGGTGTGAGCCTTAACGAGATGATCCATCCCGGTCCAAAGCTGCAAAACCATATTTTCGACATTCTCACTAGAATACGCAGGTTTGCGTATGTATACTCTAGTGACATTACTAAGGTGTATCGGCAGATACTTTTGAGACCGGAGGATCAGATCAGGCTTAGGATTCTCTGGCGGGCAAAGCCTGAAGAACCGATAAGAGAGTTTTATTCGAAAACGGTGACCCACGGGTTAGACTGTGCACCCTGGCAAGCAATTCGAACGGTTCACCAGGTGGCAGATGACAATGCTCCTGATGAGGAGATCAACTGGATCATTAAGAACGCGTTCTATATGGATGATCTGTTGTACGGGGCGTCCAGTATAAAAGAAGCTCAAGAGGTCATTCGTAAAATCACAGAAACTCTAGGAAAAGGCAAACTTCCGCTAACGAAGTGGGCGAGGGGAAAGTTGACCAGTGAATGCGAGGAGAGGTTGGCTCAGCGTCAGATCGTATGGCATCACAACCCCCAAGAACCAGCCACTACGGAGGGCTGTTTGAGGCAGCAGTGGGGAGTCTAAAACGCTACATAAAGCGGATGCCTTCAATTTCCAACCTGACATATGAACATTTTCAAACTGCCGTCTGCACATGGGAAGCAATATTAAACAGCCGACCATTGTAATCACTGGCTGATAATAGTCATGACCTACAGGTACTAACTCCTGCACATTTCATCATTCAAAGAAGCCTATTGTCGCCTCCGGCTGGGAAGGTCTAAATGAAAGTCTCCCACCAACCAAAAAATGGCTTCAGATCCAGGAACTGCAGAAGCATTTCTGGGTCAAATTCGAGACTGACTATTTGGGGTATCTACAGAAGCGGTATAAATGGAAGGCCCCCGGTAGGCAACTGGGGCCAGGTGAACTTGTTCTAATCAAAGAAAGTGGTCACAGGCCCATTAGATTGGAAGACCGGGCGAGTGTTAGAAGTTTTTCCAGATCCACAGGGCACCATCCGTCAAGTAAAACTAAAAACTGCTGGTAGGGACAATATACATCGTGCCGTGCATCAGCTCGTTCCCCTTCTCCCAGAAGAGGAAGCTGAGCCCTCTCAAGCGCAGGAAGCAGATGACAATGCGTTAGAACCGGACAAGGTTCCACCTAATATTCCCTCCCGAACGCGAAGCGGAAAAGGATGGAAGCCGTGGTCTCTGGCGCAAGTGGCTACTCTGCTGTGTATATGCCTAATGCCCGCCACAGTGGTGTCCTGGGCAGTGGACCCGGTCTTGGAAGCCAGAATTTTGGAATTGGAATTAGTGCAGGTAAAGGCATTTGACCTAAAATACACTATTGCAACCTCAGTAAACCTCACGCGTGATCTCGACATAACGTCGCAACAGTTGGAAAAGTTTCATAGGATATGTGAGCGGCAGATGGTGGAGGAAGTCCAAGAACATTGCAACGAGCTGAAACTTGCAAGCGAACTGCAAGTCGCTGATGTTAATCGACGGTTGACCGCTTCCTATAAGATCAACCGAGTTAGGCGGGCCTTTGGTATAGTCCCCCTTATATCAAGTAATAATAATAATAATAATCGTTGGCGCAACAATCCATATTGGATCAGGGCCTTGAAGTGTGTTAGAGCACTTCATTCAAGACCGTAACGGTACACTAGGAGGCAATGTGGTCAGCATTGCGCTCGCCCGAGATTATTACCCTGATTTGACTCAGGTACTCATTCACAGCTGAGTCGACTGGTATCCGACGTCAAATCACGATACAAATTCCACTGCCACCAGTGAGATTTGAACCGCGACCTTCCGTATGACAGCCTAGTGCTCTAACCACTGAGCTATCCGGACACTATATCAAGTAGTTTATTGAAAACAGGTGCCAAGTATATCCCAGGTCTCTTAGCGGCGGGGACAGTAGCTTACCTTAGTTATCGAGACATAGCTATTCGCGTGGAAGTGAAAGCTCTTAGACATCAACAGACAAAAATCGCAGCGTTAACGTTAAACATCACGGACCTAGAGTACCATCAGGCAGAGAACCAGATAAATCAGCGGATCGGCAGCACGGGAGATGGGGTCAAGAATCGACAAACCTTATAGGTACCATGTAACCCGCAAATTCCTCAGTCTAGAATTCCTGTGTATACATTCCCATGTAAAAAAAAACAAACCCGTAGTTGGATCCGAAATTGTGTTGTAAATAAATGATATTAAATAATAATCACTAACTCACGTAAAATCCTTGTGTATAAATGGATTGTAAATAAGTGACTAATCCAAATTAACAACAGACCGACGGCAGAAAGTTGCGGTCAAGAACAGTAGCATGGTATCAGGGTATCAGATTTGTTTTGATTGTTTTTGTTTTTTGTTATGTTGGGTGACGGTCGCTTGATATGTTGGTTTGTGTTGTTGTTGATAGCATGAGTGCAAGCAAAAATGAATGCAGACGCGTGCAAAAGTAATTCAATGTCTGGGGCAGCCGGCGCTCTGTTTTCAAATACGCAAAGTCAATGCCTGATGGATCACATTTTTTTTCCGTGGGACGTCATCGTGAAGTTGAGCTGATGAAGTATTCCCTAGGCATTGAATCGCTTTCGAGTAATTTAATTACTACGCGTGTAATTTAATTACTACTAATAGGTACCACACTTAAGTGCACAATGACAAAAAAAAAAAAAAAACGAAATATAAGTAATCTGAGAACAATTAACTGAGAGTAAAAATATTGCAGAAATAGTAAGCATAAACCGAAATGTGGTGATCTTGTGAAGTATGAAGATTTTCTAAATCAACACTAAAATTAATTATAAACACAAACTGCATATGAACAAACTGATAACTACATCATATACAAGCAAAATAGTATCCAATTAAACGATTCAAGCTTTCAAGGCGTTTATAAAAACGACCCCAAGTATTTATATTTGTGTAATTTTTACATTCTTCATTTTCTTCCTCTTGTAACAAAGTTCTAGGGTTAAATAGCCTTTTTTATTATAATTTTTAAAGAGCAGATTCGATTATAAAAGAATGATGAACACAATGAAGAAAATAACAAGTCGGGAAACCGGAAGCTAGACGCTTCAGGTATGAAAAGTTCTGTGTATTTCTTTTATAAAGAAATTTGAGTGTTCATTTGTCCCATTAGCATGTAGCACATGCATATATTATGTGAAAATAGCCACTTTCAAGTGATATTGATATTCATATTCTTGAATTTGCGGAGGAGCGACAGTTTTGACCTAGTATACCTTTGTTAGTAATAGTGCCATTTTCACCAAATTTAGCAGGATCATGCTCTATACTGTAGCCTATATTGCTGCAAAATTTTGTGAGTCTAGGGTGAACTTAAGGGGGGTTTCCCTGCCAATTACTAAAAATTATAGTAACGTACTATTATTAACTTTATTTGAAAAGGTATCGGTGTGGAGGGTATTTCGGGCCTGGGCACCATGTAGTGGCAGCCTCTTGATTTTTTTCAGATTTTTCGGTTGAGTAGTTTCTGAGGATGGGTTCGTTAAAAAAATGACCACTTTCAACCCCCCACACTCCCCACCTTTTCAACAAAAGTGAAAACTAAGACCGGCTTCGAAAAGTACTAACCGAGACCTTTAATTTGATACCCCACATGACTATATTTGATGAAAAAAAATTGTACACCCCCATTTTGCATGTGTGGGGACCCCCCCCCTTAAATTCGTCGTAAAAGGATGTAATTGACTATATGCGTGAGTGTTCACAGTTCCCACCTTTGTACCAAATTTGGTGTCAATCGCTATAACCGTTTTCGAGAAAAATGCGTGTGACAGACAGACAGACAGACAGACGGACAGGCAGACAGACAGTAAACCGATTTTAATAAGGTTTTGTGTTTACACAAAAACTTAAAAACGATACATTTCGGAAAAAGCAAAATTGTGGACCCATCCGCAAAAAGAAAGTTAGGTATAAGCTGATATGTGATATGTATTATACTAACAAGGCAATCGACTTCATCGGAAAAAAAAACAACACATCAATACCCGGAAGACAATTCTGCATCGATCGGGGATCTACCAGGGGAGACTATTGATGGAAGGGGTTATTAAGGCGCTACGCACCACTTAGGGGTTTTTGATTTGGGCGCCCTCATTTCGATCGTTAGAGGTAGAAGGATGGCCTTACACCCTTAGAATGCAAGCTGGCAGCGAGTGACACCAATACAAGGGTTTTCATATCCAGACACTTGGGACCGTTTGCCAATAGATAACAGTCCAGGTCAAAGACAATTGGACTTTTTTGCGCGGGAGGATGTTTAAGCGATTTGGCCGGATTTTCTTCAGCAGCCGCACCTTTGGAGCTAGCCCCGTGAAACCCAGTCTGCCTGCGCATTTAACCTCTTCCGTCGTTACATCACATGCTATGCAAATGGCCTGTTTGGACATCGCCAGATTCTTTTCCACCATTGCATCAGCATGTTACTTACCAAATGGTATATTTGGCCTCGACATGACTTTCCTCCGTGTCATCAATTTGCAGTGCAACAGCAGGTGTCGATTTGCCGCCAGCAAGAAAATTTATAATAATAAACAAGTGTTATTGTGTTGTGTACAAGAACACTTTCAAACCAATGTGTAAACACGAAGGATCAAACATAGGTGACTTAAAGAATAGCATTACATTTAATTTTTTGTAGTCAAAAAGCCTCTAAACAGAAAGAAAGTGTTCTAACCGGGAACACTTTATTTCGCGCGATAATATCTTGAACTTACTTATAGAATTAATTAGTGAAATTGTAAAAGAAGGCAAAAAGTAGAATATTGTGTTGTAGAAATAAAAGGTTTGTAGAAGTGGAAACGCGAGTGTTTTTTCTTAACTAAATCCAAGTCAATCTACGTAAGTATAATTCCTAACCTTTTAGCCTTTTCTGTTCCAGTAGTTTTCGATTACCCCATCGTTCCGAAGTTAAGTTTCGGCAGCCTGCTAGTGCGTGAGCAAGGCCAACGCCCAAGCAGGGTAGCCCATTGGAAGAGGCCGTTTAGGATATCGCCGAAACAATTATTATTATTATCTTACCGCCGCCTACTAATAGCACTCTTCCACCGCCTGCTGTCTACTCCCGTGGCAAGCTCTAAACTGAGTGAAGAGGGCCGGTGACGACATCTATCCGCCGGTATTCGCAACATTCGAAATAAATTTCGAATGCCGCGAATCCCGTCGCGCCACATCACTCCGCCCTCAGATGAAACCGAGAGGTTTCAGCGGCTGAATCCGGAACGATGTTCGCCCCATCAGTCCCTGAAGCGAACGCGCTGTTGCTTAGGGATGCAAACGGGCTTCAGCCTGGACAGGGCGACCGCCTTTTTGTGTCCACCGATCCCGAGCTGGAAGAAATGCTTTCAACGCTCGAGAACGCGGTACGGATCTTCATAAGGAGGCTGCAGCGGATTCCGGACGGCATCGATCCTGACCAGGATGTGCGGACACGTGTCCAGTTCCCTGGGTACACAGACAGGTGCGGACGAGTGTTGGGTAGGAGGAATGGCCTTGATGCGTCAGAGATTGTCCCTCAGCAGAAGCACCAACCGCGGCTCTATGAGACCCGATCTCTTGTCGAACACCGGATCACTTGGGAGTCTTGGGTTCTCCCCGTATACCAGCTCCGCGGAGCTGGCAGCAAATTCTTCTCGGCGTGTTATACGTAAGCCAAGAAGGACGAGAGGCAAGACTTGGGTCCAGGACGGATCGTCGCGTGCCATAATGGTGGTTTTCAGCGTCCGGTGCCAACGTTCTAGCATCCCATTGGATTGCGGGTGGTATGCAGTAGTCCGCTGGCGTTTAAACCCTAGGAGTTTGCTAACTCCGAGAAGAGGGTGGGCTCAAATTGCAATCCCTGGTCAGTGATGATTACTGCAGGGACGCCAAAGCAAGGTATCCAATCTCGAGAGGGCTTCGGCACAAGATTGCGCCGTAATGTCTTTCAGAGGTATTGCCTGGATGCGGTAAGTCGTGAACCGCGTGGCGCACTTCCTTGCGAAAGGTAGCCGGAATGTATGGCCGAGGTCCCTTTTCCGAGTCTTTGCAGCACAGAGAGAGGTTCGTGAAGAAGATGGGCAACTCGCGAAATTTGTATGTGGGGTTGGATTTGAGGCTCTGAAGAACTGCGTCATCCTCCTGCGCCTTGGCAATAGCCGAGAAGTCGAGTGAGGCGTGGATGTTAACCTCGGAGACACGAGAGGAAGCGTTAGTAACTATGTTGTCCTTGCCGGACACGTGCTGGATGTCTGACGTAAACTGGCTTATAAAGCTCAGATGTCGAAGCTGAGGAGGAGACGCCTTGTCGGGCTTTTGTTTCAAAGCATAAGTGAGAGGTTTATGGTCCGTGAACACTGTGATCGCCCTGCCTTCAAGGGAGAAGCGGAAGTATTTGATACTCAAGTACGCGGCGAGCAGTTCACGATCGTAGGTCCTGTAGTTCCGTTGAGCGGGGTTCAACTAGAGGTGCATCTTGCAGAAGAAATTCCAAGAGTGTAGCTTCAGCCAGTTGCTGTCGGGATATATTGAACGCGCGAACAGCCTGTTCAGACCACACGATCTCTCGTGGGTCCTTAGTTTTGGGGCCAGACCAGTACGCGTTCAAAACGGATCGGTGTTGAGCGGCCTTGGGCAGGAAACGACGATAGAAATTTAGCATGCCCAAGAACCTCCGCAAATCCTTTACAGTTTTTGGACGCGGGAAGCTTGTAATCGCTTGCACCATGTCTGAGTCGGGCTGTATTCTTCAGGGGAAATGGAGTGGCCGAAGAATCTCCCCTGTGTTTGAAGCAACTTACATTTCTCAACGTTAAGGACTAGCCCGGCTTGAAGGAAATGTTGAAAAATGCACTCGAGATGGGCTAAGTGCTCAGACTCTGAAGAAGAGGCGACCAAAACATCATCCAGATATACGAAACAGAAGTCGAGGTTCCGCAGGACCGAGTGGATGAACCTTTGAAAGGTTTGCGCCGCATTGCACAATCCGAAAGTCATCCGTGTGAACTCGAAGAGTCCGAAGGGTGTGCATATTGCCGTCTTTGGAATGTCTTCTGGAGCTACAGGGATTTGATGATAAGCCTTGGTTAAGTCCAAGGTCGAAAAGATGCGCCGTTTGGCTTAGGGACCATATGCAGTGGGGAAGACCAACAGCTGTTTGAGGGCCTGCAGATACCCTATTGAACAAGTTGTTCAAACTCTTTCCGTGCAATAGCCAGTTTTTGGGATGGTAAAGGACGCACATTCGAGAATATCGGGGAGCCAGTAGTGATAATGTGGTGCTGCACATTGTGCTTCACTGGTTTGGAGAGACTACACTCGGTATTAATTTGGCTAAACTTTTGGAAAAGTGCCCTAACACGAGAGTCGGTAATGTCTTCTAAAAGAACGGAAAGATTATTGCCTGGGTGAGATACCATTTGTCCCGACGAACTAAGGTTGGTCGTGGAATCTATAAGAGACTTGTTTTGCAAGTTTACCAGCAATCCATAATGTCACAGGAAGTCTGCGCCTAGTATGGGGAAGCTGACATCTGCCAGGATGAAACGCCACGAAAACGTCCTACGCAAGCCAAGACTCACGTCCACTTTCCTATATTCGTAGGTGTTGATACGGGAGAAATTTGCCGCTGCTAGTTTCAGGGATTGTGGAAATAGTTTATGGTGCTGGGGTACGGGAAGAACCGAAACTTCCGCAGCAGTATCCACGAGGTAGTTGCGTCTGCTGAGAGGGTCGTAAATTGTTAGGCGACGTGGGGTTGTGTTCTGGGTGGCAGTCGTCAGGACCTCCCGCAGACCTGGTTTTTTGCGGCAGGCGTGAATTTACAAAGGATTGTACATTTAGTGGCTTTATCGCCGAATCTGCAATGGTACCAGCAAATCCCTTGGTCCGCGGACTGCCCTGACGACCTGCTACCTGATCGCCCTTTTCGGGTGGCAGACCGCGAGTGAGGTCGTGAGTGCTCACGGACGGAAGAAATTGCCGACCTACCGAAGGATTGTCATAAGCTCCGCCGTGTGGCACAACGTTGTGGCGCGGCGAGATTTGCGGCATTCGAAATTTACTTCGATCTTTACTTCGGTCAGATGACTTCACCGGCCCCCTTCACTCAGTTTAGAGCTTGCCACAGGAGTGGAAAGCAGGTAGTGGAAGAGTGGCATTAGTAGTAGGCGGAAAGATACCAACCAATGATACCGAGAATAATAATTGAAGTTTTTAGCTTGTCTCTCGTTTTCTCTTTTATCGTTTTTCAATTTAAATTTTAATTGGATTAGATAATTTTTAATTATAAAAAATAAGAATAAACAAGTCGGGAAACCGGAAGCTGGACGCTTCAGGTACGAAAGCTTTTGTGTATTTCTTAGTACGTAGCACGTAATATATGCATATATTACGTGAGAATATCCACTTTCGGATAACATTGACATTCATAGTCTTGAATTTGCAAAGAAGCGACAACTTTGACGTATTATAACTTTGTTAGTAATAGTGCGATTTCCACCAAACTTGGTAAGATCATGCTTTGTGTTATACCCTATATTGCTGCTATTTCGTGGTCCGAGCATGAACTTAAGGGGGGTTTTAAAGCGAATTACTAAAAATTATAGTAATATACTATTATTAAGTTTATTTGTGCAGATATCAGTGTGGAAGGTATTTCGGAGCCCAGGCACCATATAGTGGCAGCCTCTTGATTTTTTTCAGATTTTTCGGTTGAGTAGTTTCTGAGAATGGCCCCCTTAAAGGAATGGTCACTTTCAACCCCCCGCACTTTCCACCTTTCCAAGAAATGTCAAAACTAAGACCAGCTTCGAAAAGTACTAACCGAGACCTTTAATTTGATATCCCACATGACTATATTTGATGAAAAAAAAATTTACACCCCTCTTTTACATGTATGGGGACCCCCCCTTAAATTCGTCGTAAAAAGATGTAATTCACTGTATGCGTGAGCGTTCACAGTTCCCAGCTTTCCACCAAATTTGGTGTCAATCGCTGCAACCGTCTCCGAGAAAAATGCGTGTGACGGACAGACAGACAGACAGACCGACAGACAGACAGACAGACAGACGGACAGACAGACAGACAGACAGACAGACAGACGGTAAACCGATTTTAATAAGGTTTTGTGTTTACACAAAACCTTAAAAAAGGGAATGTAGAAGTAAACATCGTTTGTTACAAGAAAACATTTCTTAATATATAATATATGAATAACGAATATGGCGTTTATGTATAAATGGATGAACAACACATAGAGCAACAAAGGATACTTGCATCGTTAAAGAAGAACATTGCGAATCTCATCTAAGCGAAGGACTTTCTCTGAATGGGCAACTTATGGGTGAAAAGAATCTGTCACATGACATCCCAAGTCGTCTCGCGCGAAAGCAAGTATTAATAACTTCAAAAACCGGTGAACAACAACAATTGAGAAGCCTTTCCCAGTTCCAGCAAGATTCCGTGATGCAAATCCTGAGTGTGTGATGTGCATTTTATCTCTGCCGTTTTAAAATAGACTCGTCGCCGTCGTCACTGCAGCCCCGCTGTCGCCGTCGCCGCCACGTCTGTTGTTACGGACGCAGCAGCTGCCACCGCCGTCGTCACAGACCCCGCAGCCCCAGACGCCATCACCGCAGCGCCAGACGCCATCAACGCAGCCCCAGCCACCATCATTGCCGCAGCCACTTTCGCTGCCGGAATCGTCTCCACCATCGCCGCAGAGGTCGAAGCCGCCGCTGTTACCGCAGCCCCATTGTCACCATCACACACGCCGACTTCACCGCCGTAGCCGCCGCCACAGTCGTCAACACCATCATCAGCGCCGCCACAGCCGTCGACACCATCATCAGCGTCGCCTTCGTAGCCGGCACCGCAGCCGTTGCCACCATCACCACAACAGCACCGCTGCATTATTATTATTTATAATTTCATTGAAATTTTTTTTAAAAAGGTGGTAAGAATAAAAACTAAATCGCTGCAAGAGACGGCGTCGAGGCGTTTGCATCGGTGGATCTCTTTTCGCTTGCTCTCCGCTCTTTTACCGAACTTTTCACTTTGGGGTGCGTCGTTGGTCTTACTTTCTTTTTTTCGCTCGTGCAGTCATTTGAAGGTGCGGCCTGCCGTGTCGTTTAGGGATTTGGCTAAGTCGGTATTACCTTCCCACAAGTACATAGAAGACTTGTCGCGTGTGGAGCCTCTCCGGGGTATGGAAGCCTTACACGCCATCGTTATCAGGTTCATCACTGAATTTACGACGGTTTCAGCTGCGGCACTACCTCCCCCCGGAGGCCCCCCAGCGTGGCCCTACCTGTTCCAAGAGCTTCGACGAACTTTCCGATATTCACCCTCGCGACATTCCACACGCAGGGGGAGCGTCGTATTGGTGCTGGCCGGCAAGTAGCGTCCACCACTTCGAACGCAATGTACTGATGACCACTCGCCGAGAAGTCTTCTGGGACTCGCCACCCGTCCACCGATGATCCCAGAGATTATGACCCTAAAGTGATGTCAGGAATGCTTCATTCACAACCTGGGCACCGAAACGTTGGCATGGATCTGGTGTTTAAAACTACAAGCCCGGTTCTCGCCGCCATTTCCAGAATCCGTTTCCCTCTGGAGTCTGACTGAGGCATATCCCCTTCAAGAGCACTGGCATTAAAATCACCGTCAACTAGCATTCGTCCCTCCGTGCTCGAAACGGCGTCCTCCAGAGCATCAAGCCGGCGCCGAAAGTCCGGTATCGTCTCATTCCGCGTCAGGTAAACGCTAAAAAACGTTATCCCTAAACACCGGATACAGACAAACCCGTTCCCCCGGCCTTGGGCAAGAACACAAAGTCGAACATTGTCCCGAACCCAGATGGCACCGGTGCCCGATAAGTCGAGATGCCATGAGAAGGGATCCTTGTTTCGGTATTGCTCGCTAATCAGCACTAGATCAGCATTTACTTTCGCAGCGAACTGTGCTAGCAACTGGTGAGCGGTTGCACTCCGGTGCATGTTAATTTACAAAATACGGATCATGTCGTTCGCACCCTAGCCCTCTCCACCCTGAAGATTGGACATTGTCCCGAGCCCGCACTGTGTGCGGCGCTTTCACCAGACGCGCCACGATCCCTGCAGAGAACACAACTCTCGCTTTCCTTACAAGTCTTCGCTTGATAACCCATTTGGCCGCATCTGCGGCATGCTGTCCTCCTGTCCCTTGTAAGCTGCTGACGTGTGTCCATAGTCCAGACACCTGTAGAACTTGGTGGGGACTATCCGCATTCATACCCTGCATACTACCCATCCGATTTTGATTCCCGCGCTGCTAATGGGTTTCCTCGCATATTGCAGCATTTACAGAAGTGGTACCTACCCGGACATTGGTTACCTCTGGACATTCACGCTTTAGCGCCTCCTCTACTTTGATCTTCTCTGTGAGGCAGTCAAGATCCCGTATTTCTAGAGAGCACATGGGTACTAGGCTGGAAACAAGAGCCTTCTCCTCCAATAGCCCCTTGACCGCTTCGCAGAACGTATTCTTGCTGGTCGTCTTTGGGCCCAGTTCGACGAGAACTCCACCACTCCTCGTTTTCCCTATCGAAGACACCTCTGCTCCGTTCTCTTCGGGTTTCATCCTGTCGCGGATTTCACTAAGGACTTCAGCATATGTCTTGCCGTCCGTCGGCTTAATGGGCAGAGCCGACGGTCTAGTCCACCTTCGCTTCCTCGTTTTTTCCGCTCCTGGCTTTTGGTTGGCAGCCTCCTTGTTTTTGGGGAGACGTGTCTCTGGCGACGTAGTCTGTTGTTTCTTTTTCTCTTTTTTCGCCTTTTTTTTTGAGCCCTGGAGGCTACTTCGATAAAGTCTCCTTCAGGCATATCATCCTCTTTCGCTTTGCAGAGGGTTATCTGCAGTCCGTTTGACGCAAGCAACATTCTCTGCGGGGAGTGCGACTGTTCCTGCTCCACAATCGTCTTCCGCTGCTCTCCACGTTCCTCTATAGAATGAGATGCGGTCCAGTAGTTCCTCCAGTTCCATCAGCCCGTTTTTGACGACTTTGCTGACGTTCCTCTGAAGGAACGTTGCCGACTGCATTCATTTCGCCACTGCTGCGCACTTCTTGATGAGCCTTTCCTCTTCGGCTCTACCGAATCCATCTGCTCAGGACTAGCGATTTTGACTGAGCTTATTTTCAGAACAGGGGAACTGCAAGGTATTATAGGCCATCTCCGCACGGTCAGTCGCGCCACCTGATGAGGCATCCTCTTTATTTGGGCGCCCCGGTGTCACATCGGGTATGTTCTCTGCCCAAACGCACTCAGCTCTTCTTCCTTTGCCTGTTGTTTCGTCGAGTTTTTTATGTTTATGAATATTCTCCATGAAAAAGTAGTCAGCGCATCGTGTGCAAGGGAGCGGGCGTAATAGTCAGGAACGGGTATACCCTCGGGGACACAGCCCCTACCCCAGTTCCCTCAGGGCTGACCTACGCTTAGATGATCCTGGAATTCACGGACAGATCAGCGCTTGCTCGGGGCAACGCGGTCTACTAGCACCGGCTCAATGCACACTTCCCGACCAGGGTGCCGAAGGGGCTGGCTCCTGATATATGTCGCAACTACCACCTTGGCAGAGCTACGCTCACATCACCCCGTCGACGCTGACAGAGAGTTTTTGGACGGCTCCGGAGTCTCCCTGTGTGTCCCGACGTGTACCGGTCATTCGCGGTTCGCTCTTCACCGACAAACTTTCTCGAGGCTCAAAGCCACAGTGGTAGGTTACGCTGACGACATAGCGCTGGTTGTTGTCGCAAAGTATTTAGAAGGGGCTGAGTTATACTCAAGCCATCAATGCTGTTAAAAGTTGGATGGAGAACTCTGATCTAACGATGGTGGAGGAAAAAACAGATGCGGTCCTTATCACTAAGCGCCGGAAGAGAGATTACGCCTGTACAATCGCGCAAATACTTGGAGGTTGTGATAGACAGGAAGCTTAGCTATAAGCAATACGTGCAATATGTTTGCAACAAATCATCCACTGCTAGTATGGCCCTGGCAAGGATGATGCCGAACGTTGGAGGGCCACGGCATACCTCTCGGTTGCTTATAGTCAGGGTGGCGGCCTCAATCAGCTCTATGCAACCCCAGTTTGGAGGGAGGCGTTGTGGATCTCAGTTAATACTAATGAACTGAGTGCAGTCTACAGGAAGACAGCCCTGAGGGTATGCTCTGCCTTCAGGGCTGTCTCAGATGATGCAGCATTTGTCATCTGTAGAATGATGCCGATTGATATCTTGTCAGATGAGATGACGAATATATACAATGCGAGACCAATCTCTTCCTTATTGCAGACGAAGAATGCTGAGAGGGAGAGATACGCAAATAGATGGCAAGAGCGGTGGGAAAGCTCGGAAAAGGGTCGGAGAACCCTCAGGCTCATTCTCAAGGAGATGCGGTCCAGTAGTTCCTCTAGTTCCATCAGCCCGTTTTTGACGACTTTGCTGACGTTCCTCTGAAGGAACGTTGCCGACTGCATTCATTTCACCACTGCTGCGCACTTCTTGATGAGCTTTTCCTCTTCGGCTCTACCGAATCCATCTGCTCAGGACTAGCGATTTTGACTGAGCTTATTTTCAGAACAGGGGAACTGCAAGGTATTATAGGCCATCTCCGCACGGTCAGTCGCGCCACTTGATGAGGCATCTTCTTTATTTGGGCGCCCAGGTGTCACATCTGGTATGTCAGCCCTCATTGCCTCTTGCTCTGATTGTTGCGGTAAACGAGGCATTTTTGTGCTCCGCCCAAACGCACTCAGCTCTTCCTCCTTGCCTGTTGTTT
This sequence comes from Hermetia illucens, assembly GCF_905115235.1. Classification (NCBI taxonomy): domain Eukaryota; kingdom Metazoa; phylum Arthropoda; class Insecta; order Diptera; family Stratiomyidae; genus Hermetia; species Hermetia illucens. The sequence continues at coordinate 169,349 of NW_024037035.1, read as the reverse complement.
CGGTGACTCCCAGTGTGTCGCGACGTGTACCGGTCATTCACCGGGAAGCTTTCTCGAGGCTACTACCTAGGACGCAGGTATGCGGCCAGCTAGGGGGCAGAACTGCTTACTCGGGCACCTCGGGGACATCACACCCCGTATCGTAGACGACCCGTTAAGAGTCGCTAACGAGGGGAGAAAGTGGGCAAAAATAAGTGGTGTATATGTATACAGCTGCTACGCCCCACCAAGTTTGACACTGTCTGAATTCGATGATCTTGTTCTTGACGGAAGGGGACGAAGTCCAAAGGTGATTGCTTGTGATTTCAATACTTAGACCCTAGAGTAGAGTAGCCGAGAATCAAATGCGCAATTTATTAGAAGCTTTTGCGCAGATGGACATAGTTTTGGCTAACGTAGGCGCTGTTAATACTTTTCAGAAAGGGGGATCAGGCCCGGTTGTGGACCTGACCTTTGTCAGCCCTGTGCTGACGCGTGCTATGTCCTGGTGCATCAGCGAACGCTACAGCTACAGCGATGACCAGGCAATCTTCTTTGAGACATGTTTCAAACCGCAGGGCAAAAAGCTATCATGCCCGAAACGAAAAGGATTTCAGATTGGTCAGAGCAGACCTTCATAGAGGTGTGGCTTCATCAACCTGATAAAGCGGGCGCCTCTACGGAAAGAGCCATCCATCTTACTCGATGCATCGCCAAAACATGTCACGCGTCCATGCTTAGGAGGTGCACATTTCCCAGTAAAAGACCAAACTACTAGTGGCATGATGAACTGACTGGCCTTCGATCAGTCTGCCACCGAACCAGAAGAGCGGCTCAGAGGGCGGTAGGTAGCGTCGATCAGGGCCAAAAAGAGTGCGCCTATAAGTCAGCCCGCAAAACCCTTAAGCTCGCCATCCAACGAAGCAAGAGAAAGTGCTTTAAGCAGCTCTGCTCAGAAGCGGGCATAAACCCATGGGGATGCTTATAGAATCGTGATGGGACGATTCAGAGGCTGCTCCTCTCCGCAGGTCATGTGTCGCTCCTTCTTATTCAAAATCATTTAGGGGTCACTCCCTTAGCAAGAAAAGAGCACCGACACATTCCAACCACCTCCGAATGTGACGGCAATCATGCCAGTCACCAGAGACGAGCAGCTGGAGATTTGCGGTAGAATAGGAGACAATAAAGCGCCGGGGCTGCACGAAGTACCAAATAAGGCCTTCAAGCTTGCCGTGAAATCCAGACCGGACATGTTTGTTGCGTTGTTCGAAGCGTGCATGACCGAGGGGATATTTCCAGCGGCATGGAAGGGCAGAAGTTGGTACTTCTGTCTAAGCCAGGTAAACCTCCAGGTGAACCATCCTCATACCGACCCGTATGTCTTCTGGACACGGTGGGGAAAATGCGGGTAATCTATAATAGATTACTCCCGGCTGTTGAGACCCAAGGCGGCCTTTCAAATCGTCAGTATGGGTTCCTTTAAGCCAGATCAACAATTTTTTTTTTTTGGGGTAGTGTAGGGAATATATTTACGCACACAGTGTTGGACTCCCGGGTCGGTACGTCGTCGGACTATCAACTAAACACCTCCCCATCGTCAGAGAACTAGCCTGGAATTTTTCGTCCCATTATTTCGGGCTAGTCCCCGAACTCTTCCACCTTGCAGAGCCTTTAAATCAGGGAATTCCTTTCACCAACGGGAGGGGAGAGGAGGAAGGGAACTGTCAGTTCGGGGAACCCGCTGCCATCCGGCTTCTCCACCGGTCGAGTTCTATCTTCTTAACAACGATAAGGGCCCAAACGTAATGGGCACCACGGTTCCACCTATCAGCAGTCCTCAGCATCTCTTCGGCAATGTTGTCTGGAGAGAGATCCCCTGTGTTTAAATACAGCTGCTGTCGAACCCCATCCCACCTTCTACAAGAAAAACAAGTGTGGTGGGTGTCGTCTCCAACTCCATTGCAAAACACACAATCCGGAGGTTGCGGCTTTCCAATCTTGTGCAGGTAAGACTGAAAACTTCGATGCCTACCTAAAAATTGGGTAAGGAAATAGTCAGTCTCACCATGCTTCCGATTCAGCCACGCACCTAAGTTGCCGATGAGCCGCGCAGTCCATCTGCCTCTAGTTTCTTTTTGCCACGAGAGCTGCCACTCGTCTAGAGTGTATTGCCATTCTTCGCGCGCAACCACCTCCCTTGCGCTGTAGAACAGGACAGACTGCGTTGAACTCACCAGGAGACGTCCCCTGCTAGACGTAGGACCCTCAATGTTTGCCATTAGCCTACTTAACGCCGAAACTCTAGCTGCAGCCTTGTTTGCTACTGCAAAAATGATCATCTTTGACTCAAGAGTCTTTACCGCTGATTGATCAACCATTGACGCCATCAAATTGGTTACTGGCTTGGCCAAAGATGCAATCCACGGAGAGCGTAGTACCAGCAAATACTGCATGGTAGTAACCTTGCACGTGAAAAATGCATTCAATTCGACCAATAAGAATCTAAATCCCTAGCGAAGGTTGGTATTCCCGCCTATCTCGCTGCAATTGTCAATAGTTATTTAGCTGAAAGGAGGTTCTGGTGTGACACCAATGACGGACCCCAGGAATACGTTGTCGCCCCAGACGTCTCGCAGGGCTCCGTATTTTTTTTTTTTTTTTTTTTTTTTTTTTTTTGGAGTAGGGTAGGTGAATGCGTTTACGCACAGAGTGTTCGACTCCCGCAACAGCACGCTGGCGGCCTACCAACTAAATACCTCCCTTTCATCAGAGAACTAGCCTGGAACCGTTTGACACATTACTTCGGGCTAGCCCTCCCGCTCTCCCGGCTTTGGGAGCCTTCAAGTCAGGGAATTCCTTTCACCAACGGGAGGGGAGGGGAGGAAGGGAGTTGTTAGTTCAGGGAACCCCTTACCGTCCGATTCCTCTGCCGGTCGAGTTCAATCTTCTTCGTAGTAAGAAGAGCCCGAACATAATGCGCAATACGATTCCAGCTGCCAGCGCTCTTCAGCATCTCTCTGACAATGTTGTCTGGAGAGAACTTCCCTGTGTCTGCATAAAGCTGCTGGCGGAGGCCGTCCCACCTCTCGCAAGAGAAAAAGGTGTGTTCAGCGTCATCCGGCACTCTATTACAGAACACACAATCAGGAGATCGCGCCTTCCCAACCCTGTGCAGGTAAGACTGAAAACCTCCATGCCCACTTAGAAGTTGGGTAAGGAAGTAATCAATCTCACCGTGCTTTCTGTTCAACCACGGGTCTAATTTGTCGATGAGCCGCGCAGTCCACTTGCCCCTTGGCTCATTTTGCCAAGAAAGTTGCCACTCGTTAAGGGTGCGTTGACGTTCTTCACGGGCAACCACTTCTCTTAAGTTTTCGCCCTTACGGCGATAGATAGCTTTGCGCTCCTTGGATAGACAGGGAAACGGGGATCACTCCCGCAATCACCATCACAGCCGGTTCGGAGACAGTGCGATAAGCAGACGCCACTCGCAAAGCTCCCCGCCTCTGCACTTGAGCGAGGCGTTTACGATGCACGTCCTTGTCAAGGGTATCAGCCCATACCTCCGCACCATAGAGAAGGACGGACTGCGTTGCTCCCATGAGGTGACGTCGCCATTACCCGACTCAAGGCCGCGACTCCTGCTGCAGCCCTGTCCGCGGCTGCTTTGATTTGCTCGAAGAAGCTCATCTTCGAGTCGAGCATTAAACCAAGGTATTTAACCACTGGTTTTGCTCTATAGTCAACTCGCCGATCGATATGGGACACAAGGTCGGGATTCTCTCTCTGGTCAGGATGACTACTTCGGTTTTTTCCAGCGCAAGGTTGAAACCGTGAGCAGTCATCCATCCGCTTACCCGTCGCATCAGTATGCCAAGTCTGCTTTGCGCCTGTTCAATAGTGCGTCCGGCAGCAAGTGCAGCAACGTTGTCTGCATAACCGACCAGGCGCGATTCCTCAGGCATATCGAGTCTCAGCAGACTATCGTACGAAGCGTTCCAGAGGTCCGGCCCTAGGATGGATCCCTGTACTACTCCCGACGTGATTTCCATCCTCCTCTGGCCCTTTAACGTCTCATAGAACAGGGAGCGGTCTTTCAGATAATCCCTCAATATCCGCAAGAGATAGCTTGGCACGTGAAAGGAGTTCTCTAGTGTGCCCAGCATATCTGACAGGGCTCCGTATTGGGCCCACTACTGCGGAACATCATGTAGAACGATGTACTTAATCTTCCACTTCCGGACGAAGCCACAGTGGTAGGTTACGCTGACGACATAGTGCTGGTTGTTGTCGCAAAGCATTTCGAAGATGCTGAGTTATACTCAAGCGAGGCCATCAATGCTGCTAAAAGTTGGATAGAGAACTCTGGTCTAACGATGGCGGAGGAAAAAACAGATGTGGTCTCATCACTAAACGCCGGAAGAGAGATGACGCCTGTATTACAATCGCGAATCATATCATCACTTCCAAGCCGCCCACCAAGTACTTGGGGGTTGTGATAGACAGGACGTGCAATATGTTTGCGATAAATCATCCACTGCTATTATGACGCTTGCCAGGATGATGTAGAATATGGGAGGGCTACGGCATACCTCTCGGTTGCTTATAGCCAGGATGGCGGCCTTAATCAGGTCTATGCAACCCCAGTTTGGAGGGAGGCATTGTGGATCTCAACTAACACTAATAAACTGAATGCAGTCTACAGGAAGACAGCCCTGAGGATATGCTCTGCCTTCAAGGCTGTCTCAGATGATACAGCATTTGCCATCTGTAGAATGATGCCGATTGACATCTTGTCAGATGAGATAACGAATATATACAATGTTAGACCAATCTCTTCCTTATTGCAGACGAAGAATGCTGAGATTGAGAGATACATAAATAGATGGCAAGAGCGATGGGAAAACTCGGAAAATTGTCGGAGAACCCACAGGCTCATTCCTGCCATCAAGGGTGGTTGGAAAGACGACCCGGTCAGATTAATTATGATCTGATCCAGTTTCTCAGGGGCATGGAGGATATCTCCAATACCTGCACAGGTTTAAATTGGAGACCTCACCCGACTCTCCAAATTGCGGTGGAGTCTCAGAGGATCCAGAACATGCATTCTTCCACTGTCCGAGATTTGTGGAAGAAAGGAGAAACTCGAGGACGTTCTAGGAGAGGTGAAAAATCTGGTGCTGAAAATGGTAGCACATCAAGAAAATTGGGATGCAGTCAACTCCATGATCGCGCGGTCGAAAGGTGACTAAGCTAGAATGAGCTGACTCCGCCTCGTGATGTAATACCTTATGGTGGTTCCGCGGAGTAAAAACCCCACACGCTGTGTGTGTCTTTTGAAAGTTTCCACCCCCGGACAAAAAAAAAATAAAAACAAGTCGGGAACCGAAAGCTGGGCGCTTCAGGTAAGAAACGTTTTGTTTGTTTCTTCTGTGAGTATATTTGAGTGTAGAACTATCCAATTTGTATGTAGCCCGTTAAGAATATGCATTTAGCATATGAGATTCAGTACTTCGGGTTGTAAATTTACACGGTAAGGCAATTTTGAGCTACTGTAACTTTGTTACTAATAGCATGATTTTGATCAAACTTGGAGATAATATGCTCCATATTACTATATATTTTGTACTACTACCAACTTTTATAACTCTGACATATACTTAAGGGGGTTTTACTCAATTTTCCCAATAATACGGTAATATACTATTATTAACTTAATTTTAACAGATATCGATATGGAGAGTATTTTGAGGCCTGAGTACCATATAAAGGCAGCTTCATGATTTTTTTCAGATTTTTCGGTTGGGTAGTTTCTGAGAATGGCTCCGTTAAAGAAATCATTAATTTGCACCTCTCCCATTCCCCGCCCCCCTCAAAACTAAGACCAGCTTCGAAAAGTACTAATCAAGACCTTTCATTTGATAACCCACATGACTATATTTGGTGAAAAAAAATGTTACACCCCCCTTTTACATGTATGGGGACCCCCCCCCCCTAAATCTCAACGTAGGAGGATATTAATAATAATAATAATAATAATCGTTGGCGCAACAATCCATGTTGGATCAAGGCCTTGAAGTGTGTTAGAGCACTTCATTCAAGACCGTAACGGTACACTAGGAGGCAAATGTGGTCAGCATTGCGCTCGCCCGAGATTATTACCCTGATTTGACTCAGGTACTCATTCACAGCTGAGTCGACTGGTATCCGACGTCAAATCACGATACAAATCCCTCTGCCACCAATGAGATTTAAACCGCGACCTTCCGTACGACAGCCTTGCGCTCTAGCCACGCAGCTATCCGGACACAGGATATTACTCACTGCATGTCTGGAGGTCCACAGTTCCCACCTTCTCACCAAATTTCGTGTCAATCGGTATAGCCCTTTCTGAGAAAACTGCCTGTGACAGACAGAGGATGTGAACTACACAAATCTGCCTAAAGTGCATGTAAACCCCGACGAAATTCCTGAAGTGGTAGAAGAGGAAATTTTTGATGCAGCAAGGAAATTCGCTGAAAATAAAACCCCAGGGCCAGATGGAATCCCGAATATCGCCCTGAAAGTGGCAGCCAGGTCAGCACCAGGTATGTTTGCCAAAGCTTTTACCGCATGCCTTAGAGAAGGACAATTCCCCGAGCAATGGAAGCTGCAAAAGTTGATATTTATTCCGAAGCCAGGTAAACCATTAGGAGACCCCTCCTCATATCGACCGATATGTATGGTCAATACCATTGGCAAACTATTTGAACGAGTACTCTCTGCTCGCTGTTGCGGAAACGGAAGGAGGCCTATTCGACAAGCAATTCGGGTTTCATAAGGGGAGATCAACCATCGATGCAATCAGCATGGTGTCTGGCCTGGCTCGCGCTGCAATACAAGATGACAAATGCTGCGCAGTGGTGACACTCGATGTAAAAAATGCATTCATCACTGCAAAGTGGACGAAAATCTTAGAGGCTCTAACCAAACTAAAGGTTCCAAAGTACATTGTACGCATCGTTGTTGCATTTCTTCTTGGAAGAAGATTATATTGCGACTCGGACGATGGAGAGAAATTATTCCCAATGACGTGCGGCGTACCACAGGGGTCTGTCTTAGGTCCCTTGCTGTGGTTAATTATGTACAACGGAGTGCTGACGCTACGCCTTCCTAACGGCGTGACGACTATTGGCTTTGCGGACGATATCGGGGTAACAATAGTGGCAAAACGCTTAGACGAGATCGAAATCTATGCAAATGAAGCGATATGGGAGATCAATTCCTGGTTGAAAAAGTCCGGTCTATCACTTGCTGAACATAAAACGGAACTAGTGGTAATCAGCAAAAGAAGGAAAGTAACGACCGTGAAAATTAAAGTTGGCGAAAAAACAATTTAATTCCAAGAGTCGCTTAAATGTTTGGGAGTAATGATTCACAAAAGACTCAGCTTTAAAAAATACATTGAGTGCGCTGCAACTAAAGCATCTTCCATCGCTGTAACGATCTCGAGGATACTACCGAACATTGGTGGACCAAGACAAAGTCGACGTCGTCTTATTTCAAGGGTAGTTAGTTCCGTGCTACTCTACTCAGCTCCAGTTTGGACAACCGTTCTGGAAAACAAATCAAACTGCGGAAAGCTAGGAATGGCGCATCGACTAAGTGCACTCCGGGTATGCAGTGCTTATCGAACGACATCAGGAGAAGCTGCATATGTACGGCAGGGACAATCCCCATAGACATCTTGGCGGATGAAGGTCGGCGTCTCTACGACAATATGTACGCAATCGGTGAGTCTATTGTACTTTGACGGCAACTAGCGCGGCGAGAATCGCAAAATGGCAAAAGAGATGGAAGGAGGCACAAACTTGCCGTTGGACCTATCGTATCATTCCACACATTCGAAGATGGATGGAAAGGAATCACGGGAAACTAAGCTACGAGCTAACACAGTTTTTAAGTGGACATCGAGGTTATCGGGCTTATCTTTATCGATTTGAATACGACGAGTCACCATGGTGCCCAAGATGTGGTAACTTGGCTGAGAATGCGAAGCATGCTGTGTTTGAGTGCCCAAGGTTTACAGCACACCGAACTAGGCTGGACGCGATCGCAGACATGCGCTTTACACCTGGAAATATAGTGGAGTTTATGTTGGAATCAACGGAGGCTTGGAATCAAGTGGTAATTGAGCTGAAAATGATTCATGAACTGCAAAGAAAGCAAGAAAGGGAGCGAACAATAATGCGCCGCAGTTAAGAACTGATCCAGCCCCACGATGCAATGCTTATAGCAGTCCCGTGGGGAGAGTGGAAGAAGAAGGAGGTGGTTTTAGTGAGTAGAGGTCTCACATAACTGTATGGCAGGAGCCAGCAGTAGGTTTTGAACCTTTCCACCTTCCAACAATGAAAAAAAAAAACAAAGAAGACAGACAGACGGGCAGACAGACAGACGGACAAACATACCGACATTGAACCGATTCTAATAAGATTTTGTTCTACAAACAAAACCTCAAAAAGGCAGACCGACGTTGAACCGTTTTGCAAACAAAACATTCACAAATAATGAGAAAATTATACTACTCTGCGAATGAGACTTTACTACAATTTACAACAATCCTTTTAATAATTTTGATAATAATCATTTGTGCATACACAAAGAAGGATGAACTCATTTGCTTGGTGGAAAAATTAAAATCAAAGAAGGAGGAGGATGATTTATGTTAACAATTATAGCTAGAAACCCAGACTTGGAATAAACATTCTTACATTTCTAATGAACATGAATTGAAAATCAATTCATCAAGAAAAAAAAATCAATTCAATTCAGTTCCGCGCCACTTTCGAATAATAAGAGAATTTTCTCAAGTTGCATAAAGCGTGTTTTTTTTAATCACACAAGTAAAGTGCATCGTCATCAGTATGCGATAATAGACAATGTGAATATCAATATGTGCATATATATGAAAGTTTGTAAATAAACGAATGAATATTTTGAATTTGTATGCTGTTGCTGTCTTTCAAAAGTACAAGTCGGGAAACCGGAAGCTGGACGCTTCAGGTGTGAACGGTTTTATGTATTTCTTAGTACTTAGCACGTAATATATGCATCTGTTATGTGAGACTATCTAGTATATATATTTATATCTATAACTTTGTTAGTAGTAGTGCGAACTCCACCACTCTTGGTAAGATCATGCCTATATTATAGCCTACATGACTTCACAATTTCCTGGTGTTAGGATGAACTTAAGGGGGTTTTGCAGCCAATTACTAAAAGTATTCCCAGTATAACCCGAAAGTTGAATGACTTCGCTAAAATCATGAGAATTGAAGCCAAGGCTTTACACCGTGTTTCCTTAAGAAACCTAACATTTCTGAGCTAAGCATAACAGATTAATGGTCAGTTAAGATTTTATTGTTACAAATCGCATTCTACTTTTCAAATGCGCTGTATTTCAATAATGAACTATGCTATCATTCTAGAAAAGCAAACATGCACTTCATTACACGGCTTTCACATGGGGTGACCCCCTTAAAGCTGAAAATCCGGTGCGATCTCCGAATTCATTAAGTCAAGACGGATTCGACATTCAAAAGCGCACATAGTAGTGTTTCTTTGACATCCAGTAATAGAGTCTCGAATTCTCCAACCTTTTTGCAGCCAGACTTGGACGGCCACAAGGTCTCCAGTCAGCAACTTCCAAAGATATACTCGTATATATTGCAAAATACGTTTAGGAATGATACAACCTCTTCGTTTTTTAAGGTTTTGTGTAAACACAAAACCTTATTAAAATCGGTTTACCGTCTGTCTGTCTGTCTGTCTGTCACACGCATTTTTCTCGAGGACGGTTATAGCGATTGACACTAAATTTGGTAGAAAGGTGGGAACTGTGAACGCTCGCACATACAGTGAGTTACATCCTCTTACGTTGAATTTAAGGGGGGGTCCCCATACATGCAAAAGGGGGGTGTAAAATTTTTTTTCATTAAATATAGTCATGTGGGATATCAAATTAAAGGTCTCGTTTAGTACTTTCCGAAGCCGGTCTTAGTTTTGACATTGCTTGGAAACGTGGGGAGTGCGGGGGGTTGAAAGTGATCATTTCTTTAAGGGGGCCATTCTCAGAAACTACTAAACCGAAAAATCTGAAAAAAATCAGGAGGCTGCCACTATATGGTGCCTTGGCTCCGAAATACCTTTCATACCGATATCTTTTCAAAGAGAGTTAATAATAGTATATTACTATAATTTTTTGTAATTGGCTGGAAACCCCCCTTAAATTCATGCTAGCGGCACAAAATTCTGCAGTGATGTAGGCTATAATATAGAGCATGATCATACCAAGTTTGATTGAAATCGCACTATTACTAACAAATTTATAATACGTCGAAACTGTTGCTTCTTTGAAAATTGAAGACTATCAATGTCAATATCACCCGAAAGTGGACATATGCATATATTACGTACTACGTACTAAGAAATACACAAAACCTTTCGTACCTAAAGCGTCCAGCTTCCGGTTTCCCGACTTGTTACAAGAGTAATCCCAATCTACCTGCATACATCTTATTTTGCAGACCTCGAATCGGCCCCCGGAACACATATCGATTCTGCCACTTCCTAGCCTTGCCACAGCCCATCAGTGAACTGCTAGAAAGCATACCCCGGCGAACACAAATTTCGCATTCTATCCCTTGCACATCTGGCTGACGGCACTTTCTTTGATAATTTGTTGCTCCTCATCAGGAATTATTTACCCAGGAAACGATTTAGGCAATTTTACCGGTCGAATGTACTTAACCCTACTGCACCGCATAGCTAATGGTGAGAGGGATCCCTTGTGTTCAGATTTGAGCTTTTTGGGTGCATTTTGCTCGATTTCTGCGCTCTGCTAATAATGGTTTAGGTCTGTTCAGAAAAATGCTAAGTGCCTCTTCTGGTTTCAGGCCTTCCTTCAAATAATGTACGTATAGTGCACATCTGTGCTACTGAGGCGTGTACCCTTATTGACGCTTAATATACTAATCGTAGACATACCTTCGATTACCCCTCCTTTTTGAACCTTGGTGTTTCATACTGTCCTTGCAGTACATCAATGTTCACTTTAGCTTCACTACATCACGCCCCAGCTTCTCCTTTTTTTGGAGTAATCACCTGGCTTCAGTATTTCGGAGATGTGCTCTCGCCTGGTTGGCCAGCTTTCCTGCAGTAAGAAGTCTCGTTTTTGTGATTTTGGGTTTTTTATTTTTGCTCGTGTACTCATTTGGTTCCCAAGAATATCGGGATCAGAAGATCCAAAGTGCTATAACCTTCCATAGCAGGGTAAGGCCAAACTTACTAACTAAAGCTACCAGGCATCAGTGAGGCTCTGTTAGAATACAGCCACTTACCTCCGAATTCAAACTATTCAATGGGCATGATTCGCATGACACCTTGAACCATAGCGCTTTGACAAATGCTGAATCCAGGTTTGAAACTCCGAAGATTCACTTCTTCCTCATTCACGTTAGTGAGCCGATTCACAACCGTTCCATTACGGGGCTTTAGTATGGCATTACTTGAATATACACCCCCCAGCAACTGACTAAGACAAACTCGAGCTCCTTGAAGGTTACGGGAAACTCAAAAAGGCAGGTTTGTGGGGGAAATTTTGCAATTGCGACGATTGTGCCCAGGTGGAGCGAGGCAGCGCAGCCCAGATTTGAGCGAAAGCCGAGATCGTTTTAGTTTGTTACTGATATAATCCAATAGTAATAGTAATTCAATATTAGGTTCTGCTACCACTTCTATTACGACTAGTTTCTTCCTCAATAAAATCATTCTGTCATATCGCAACCATAATTATATTTTCGATAAAACGATTACAAGCAAAACCTTTTATTTAGTTTAACGATTACAAACAAAACTTTTTATTTAGTTAAATGATTACAAGCAGAACCCTTTATTTAATTTAATACGGATATCTGATAACTACGAAATCAACCGCCACCTTTTATTAATCAAACACAACTCTCAACGTCTCAATATCGGTAATTATTTTTCTCATGTCATGCTATTTAGTCATGGCACTCTGATCTCCACCCCTGTGCCGCGATCTGAACTGAGTGGAGGGCGCCGGCGACGTCATCTGTCCGCTCGTATTCGCAACATTCGAAATAAATTTCGAATGCCGCGAATTCTGCCGCGCCACATCGTCGCAGGCCCAGTTTCGGGCTGTTTGTTTGTGTGTCGCTCGTTGCAAAGACGCCGAAAGGTGGCTAAACCGTGAGCCAGAAGGAGCCAGACGCAGCACCACGGACACGGCTTCGAATGCAAGGAATTCATTTCGTAGAATACCGCCATCGTGGTCGTGGCCGCCACGTATTTGAATTCTGCCGAGGACGTCCCGTATCAGCGCCGGCTGGAAGGTTCATGCCGTTTATTTCGCTGGGAGAGATGCGAAAAATTCCGTTGGTTCTTGTGTGTCCCCGATGTCTAGTGCTGAAATCATTGATCAGTCCGTTGAGTCGCCAGCCTCTAAGAAGTGGAAGCTGACTTCGACGATGTCACCGCATTGAGCCGGAGCCGCCGACAAGGATCATCCGTACGCTCAGCAGCCCCGGCCTCAAAAAAACTGTCAGTGCAACCCGCCGCAGGGAAAAAGTTTGTTCTTCTCTGATATTGATGACATATTACTCCCGTATCCTGAATTACTAGTTAAAGCATAAATAAATATAGACGCACCGCAAGAGACGGCGAGGATATCCTTTTTAAAATTCGTCGTTGAAGTTCCGCTCTCGTCGCGAGTTTTTTTTTAAATTTTTTGAAAATTGTGGGGTCTTAAGTCCGCGTCAACTTAATGCTGGACCGGACCTAATGGGGAGCAACTTGCTCCCTCTTTTTGGTCGACGGACGCCTCGTTTTGGGCTTAGCACCCAAACTTTACAAACCTGCCAGGCGAGACGGCTTTACGGTTTCTTACCAGGGCAGAGTGGCTCATTTTTGTAAAGTTTTTTATTTCTGGTCTGCGCGTCAAGCGTCTGCTCCGGGATTTTGCTGAAATGTGTTTTTCTTTTGATTTTCGTACGGGCATTTGAGGTTTGCGGTCTGCCGTCGTCAAATTAGGGTCTGTTCAAATTCGGTACAGCCGCGTCTGTCCGTTTGATTTAGCTATTATCATGTCTCTGGACAACAAAGAGGCGCAAGCCCGTCAGACCCTCAAGTGACCGCCCTCGCTGTGCGCGTCCCTACTTTTTGACGAAGGAATCCGGAGATGTGCTGTCGGTAAGTGAGTCAGCTAAGCTGACTGGAGGCGCTGGCCATTGCGGCTGAGAAGGTGCACGCGCGTCCCATGATAGCGGCCGTTCAGCAGCCTTAATAAGGAATAGGCGATCTGAAGCGCGAAATCGCCGCTCATGTGGCCAGCATGGCAAAAATGAGGGCGACGGTGGACGCTCAGCGTTCCGGCAGCAGGTCGCGAGTTCGCTCGCCGTCTACTGGCCAAAAAGGACAGCCTACGGATCCAGACATTTGTTGGTACCATCGTAGATTCGGCGAAATAGATACCAGATGTACATCCTGGCGTACCCTGGCACCACCGGCTATTCCCACAAACTTTGGAAATTGCGGCAGCTGTCTGGGTCGGGTTCAATGCCGTCAGGGGAGATGAAATAGCTTAGAATTTTCATCTGCTGCTCGAAAAAATGTGCATTTGTCGCTGTTGAGAATTAGACTATTTTGAAGGAGACATTGAAAAATACACTCAAGATGTACAAAATGCTCGGCATCTGTCCAAGAATCGACCAGAACGTCATCCAAGTAGACGTACATAGAGGTTTCAACAGTGATAGTTTAGTCGGCAATGACAAGTGAGAATATGATTTGGAGATTCTTCTTCGTCCTTTGTGGATTTGGGTTCTTATTCCTCAATAAGCACCCTGGACTGCTCCATTCCAGGTAGGCAGGTAGTTCAGTCATTCCCCAACATTTTTAAGATTTTATGTAAAATGAAACTTTAAAAAAATCGATTCACTACCTGTCTATCTTTCTATATGTCACAGGCACTATTCTCCAAAACGGTTAATGTAATTTACGTGGAGTACAAAGGAGGAATCTAAATTTTTTTTCACCGGATAAAGTCTTGTGGGGTAGCAAATAAAAGGTATCGATTGATACTTTCCGAAACTAATATTTGTTTTGATCTGAAAATGTGCGGGCTTAAAGTGAGACAGGACTCGTTTCATATACATTTGCCAATCATGTTGAATCCCTCGCGTGAATTAACTCTAATGGATAGAGTATTTTGCAGAGAAATTACTTGTTGAATTTTTAATTATACTGTAAGTATCCAGACATTATTGAGCGAGCCAAGCGTAATCAGTTGGCGATCCCATACCAGTTTAGAGTTCACCTGGTTGGACCTAAGTACCTCGGTAGTAGTTCTTTTGAAGATTAAAAGAGACATATCTGGTTATTGCGTATATTTTCACCTAGACTATGTTATTTTTCTTACCCATTGGCCCCACGCACATTTTCCTAGCACCAATGACCCCGGCACCCAATTTCTCTGCTGTTAGAGATCCGTCAATGTACCAAGTAATCAATTTCTGGTTTAAGTCGTATATTAAAGCCACGCTTTCCCAGTTTACTTTCTTATTCCAGCGTGTTTCAAACTTGTTATCGAAGTGAAACTTCGTTGTCATGCTATCCTTTGGTATCAATAATCCGGGGTACCACCTAGAAAGAACATTAAACGTCTTCGATTTAGGCAGCTGCTCACCTCAGTGATACTCTCGGCCATCCTGCATTTGTATGTGCAGATGGAGAGGGGTTAATCCTAGAAAGACCTCCTGGGATGCCGTTGGGCATGTCCTCATTGCCCCACTGATACATGGTCACTGGCTTTTTTCTTTCTGCCTAGATTGCCGCCCCATAGGTAATCATTGTCCTTACTATGGAAGGGTATATCCAAAATAGTATCTTCGGAATACAACCACATTTTTTTACTGCTATGGACCTGCAAGTCATCAAAGCCTTTCTAGCTTTCCTACAAGTGTTTCCAACATGCTGCTTCCAGAGTAATTTTAGTCTATTGAAATTTCCAAATATTTGACCTTTGTTTCTCGTTTCACCCGTACGCCGTATAACCTTATGGTTCTTGGTCACCTGAAGCATACGTTTCCTAGTGAATATTACTATGGTAGTCATCAATCCCTATAGATTAAAAAAGTCGTCAGCGTAAGCCTGCACCTGTATTCCAGTATTTGTTGGTTTGTCCAGTAGTTTATCCACTACCATACCCCAATAAGCCGTAATAGTACCATTTCCTGTGGACAATCTTGAGGAGTTTTCCTGACAATAGATGTATGTACCTGTCGGTACATCTATATGCCCACTCTCTAGTATTCTGCGAATCCAGAAAGTCAGCATGTTTTCCACTCTGTTGCGGGTCAGGGCATCTTGTGTCTCTGTATGTGATGTGTTATCGAGTGCTTCCCAAACCTAAGAAGCCACCTAGAAACCCAGCATCGTATCGTCCTATCTGGTTCCGCCGTCCTGTCATGAATTCACAGATGTTATCGAAGAGGAAGTTCGACGGGCCATGAACAGCTCGAAGAACTGGAGGTCTGGATCGGGTGCTGCGGCATTTGTGATATAAGAAATGTATCAGTATACAGAGTCGCTTGGCAAGAAGCTTGATCAGATCATTAGTCGGCCGGAGGAATTTCCACCCTTCCTCACTGTGGGAATTATCTACTTTATCATGAAAAAGCACACGGTACAGTGCTCCGCATACATAAGACCAATTACTTGCTTACCAACCCTCTAAAAATGCATAACGTTCATTATTATTGGAAGAGTTATTGCGGACCTCAAGATTAACAACATTCTGTGCGAGAAGAAGAAAGGCTGCCAAGTCGGTTCAAGTGATTGCAAAAAGCGACTCATTATCAACTCGGTAGTTGTAAGACAACTAACTACAGGCTAAATTAACCTGTTTATTTCCTGCATTGATTATGCCAAGGCTTTCAATAGCATCCACATACCAGCCTAATCGATGTCCTACGTCTGCATCTCATTGATAAGAAACTAATAAAGTTTTTGGCGACAGTCATGAAACAACAACACTTTTTTCCGTATTCGTATGTAGCTGGGTAATCTTTTTTAAGGTTTTGTGTAAAATATGAACTTATTATCGATTCACTGTCTGTCTATCTATTTATTTGTGATTCATGGGAACTACGAAATACCACGCATACAGTGAGTGACAAAAATTTACATGCAGATTAAAGGTGGGCTCCCTATACATGCAAAGGGGATATGTAAAGTTATAGTAACTCAAACTTCTCAATTTCACCCGAAGTTACTGCATTTAATCCATGCAAATAAGAGATGCTGACGTCATAATTAACGAGAATAATTCCCATTCGCGTGAAATATTAAACCGCAATTTATGAAGAATCTACTTGTCATGAAATTTGGTAAACAGGGGAGGGGACGTAATTAGCAAACCTAGTGAAAAATAACCCCTCTGAGCGGACTTTTTGTCAGACCCGAAAGCGTACATTGTCACAACCGGGGTACTACAGAGATTGGCCCCCTCTGGCCGAATATCATGTATAATGGGATCATCATCATCATCAACGGCGCAACAACCGGTATCCGGTCTAGGCTTGCTTTAATAAGGAACTCCAGACATCCCGGTTTTGCGCCGAGGTTCACTAATTCGATACCCCTAAAAGCTGTCTGGCGTCGTGGCCAACGCCATCGCTCCATCTTAGGCAGGGTCTGCCTCGTCTTCTTTTCCTACCATAGATATTGCTCTTATAGACTCTCCGGGTGGGATCATCTTCATCCATACGGATTAAGTGACCCACCCACCGTAGCCTATTGAGCCGGATTTTATCCACAACCGGACGGTCATGGTATCGCTCATAGATTTCGTCATTGTGTAGGCTACGGAATCGTCCATCCTTATGTAGGGGGCCAAAAATTCTTCGGAGGATTCTTCTCTCGAACGCGGCCAAGAGTTCGCAATTTTTCTTGCTAAGAACCCAAGTTTCCGAGGAATACATGAGGACTGGCAAGATCATAGTCTTGTACAGTAAGAGCTTTGACCCTATGGTGAGACGTTTCGAGCGGAACAGTCTTTGTAAGCTGAAATAGGCTCTGTTTGCTGACAACAACCGTGCGCGGATTTCATCATCGTAGTTGTTATCGGTTGTGACTTTCGACCCTAGATAGGAGAAATTGTCAACGGTCTCAAAGTTGTATTCTCCTATCCTTATTCTTGTTCGTGTTTGTGTTTGACCAGTGCGGTTTGATGTTGTTGGTTGATTCGTCGTCGTAATGGGATGCTTGCTCTTAACGTAATAGAGGCGAGTACGGTTGTCGGCTGTGCTGATGACCTAGTTCCGATTGTTACAGCAGAACACCGAGAAGATGTGAGTGAAGTAAAGTCCTGGCTAGAAAGAGCTAGGCTAACCTTGGTGGACGTGAAAATGGAATCGGTCCTATTAACAAACCCTAGGAAAAAGAACACTGTCAACGTGGAAGTTGGTGGATATACAGTGGTATCAAGGCCGGCTACCAAATACAGAGGTGGAAGCAGGTGAATTCGGTTTACCGGCTGAAGGCTCTGAGAGTTTGAATTCTTTTAAAACCACATCTGATTGCTGAGAGGTAAGTATTACAGTTCCAATATGGAAAAAGAAAGGTAGTCCAGCAGACTGTTCAAATTGCAATCCGAGCCGGTTACTGCCCCATACGATGAAGATTTTTTAATGTATTCTTGACAACCGTATTTGCGAAATCGTTAAATCAAGCCGGATTTGTCAAGAACTGGGGAGCTACTGAGGCAGTACACGTTGCGCGGTTACTCATGGAGAAACACTGTGGGAAGCATCTGTAAAATACTGTAAACTTATCCACATTATCATTGCCTACTATGTAATATTTTCTTTAAAATACTGTAAAACTTATCCACATTATCATTGCCTACTATGTAATATTTTCTCTAAAATACTGTAAAACTTATCCACATTATCATTGCCTACTATGTAATATTTTCTCTAAAATACTGTAAATTCATATGAACGGGCCTACTAGGTATAGGTAAAAATTGTATAATATAGGAAATATGAATTAAAAATACGTAGTTCGTTAGAACTATCAAACATAAGCCCAACGTGTTTTATTCTGTGGAGTCCAGGCAATTGCCGCTCCCAAAATTCACACTACGTGGCTAAATTATTGTAGAGTTCAGGCAATTGCTGCTCCCATAGCTGGTTAGTCTGGAGTTTGGCATTTAGCTGCTCCGACTAACCATAAACTCATTTACATAGAAAGAAAAGTAAGTTAAAGAAGAATTATCAAGTGGACTGCAACACCGCATAAGGTGGCAAGATCACATGGCGACCGTGACAGTCTAAAGACTTCTTACATACGTGACAGTCTAAATACTTCTGCTCACTATCGTTTCTACTATTGTGCAAGTTTGAAGATCGAGGTCGTGTCTCTAAAACTGACTGCAAATGAACGACATTGGGAAAAAGTTCGACCAGCTTTACCAGAAAGCCTGGCGATTGCTCAAAAAAACAGAGCGAAACATCGGAGGCATAACGCTATACAAAGTTGGAGAGCAACCACGGCGCTGGAAGCCGTCAGAATCAACCCCGACAACTGCGGTTGATGATAAAGTTGCGGGACCTCGACGCCTTACAATAGAAGAATATAGGAAACGAACGAAACGATAATCCAATAACGTATCTGTCAGCGCTAAAGGAGGACGAAGAAGAGAACTCCAACGGCAGTTCACAAAATACAAACGGTTAGAGCAAATTGCAGCCACACCAGAGGAGATGAACAAGTATAATAACCAGTGTTTAAAAAGAAATAAATTACTTTAAAAAAATGCAAAAAAAAAAAATAACGTTAATCAGTAAAATTATATAAAACAAAAAATGTTTGTTCCCAATTACTATTAGTTTAATAAATGTATTAATAGTAGTAGTGATAAATAATAAATGATTTTTTTTGTTCCAAATAATGTTAGTATTTGTACCAACACGTAGAAAATACTGGCCAACTAGCCAACAATATAAAAGAAGATGTCTAAAAATGTTATTCTTTGCTTTTTCTAACTGGACAAATTAGAATCTCTAAAAGAGAAACTTCAAATTACACTAATAAATTTACGGAAAAGGGTAAATCGTCCTAACAGTGAAAAAACTATACGCGAAAAACGCGAATTAATTGAACAAACACTAATAGACGCAAAGTCAACTGAACAAAATATACGAACAGACGTTAAAACAGCAACTCTAATAAAGAGAGTTTACAAGGAAATACAGCAACTATCTGCTGAAATATTTTCACTATTAGACAAACAACAATTAGGGAACATGGCTTTCGACATTAAAACAGCCGTCAAATACTTTGACGGAAACCCAGAGAAAACAGAATCCTTCATTGAGTCGGTTTCACTATTGAACGAACTCACACCAGTAGAACACAAAGGTATTCTACTTAAATTTGTGAAAACCCGGATAACCGGCAAAGCCAAATACGCGGTATCCGAGGAATTAAACACAATAACCAAACTAACCGATAAACTGAGAGTAAAATTCTCTATAAAAATATCGTCTGATGCCGTTCTGGCACAACTTAAAAGTTGTAAACAGGGAAATACCAAATTAACTGATTTTACAATTAAAATAGAGGACTTGTCAACACAATTGACAAGACCCTTTGTATCAGAAAAAGTCGCAGAGGGCGAAACTGCAGAGAAATTAGCCGAAAAATGTGTAATGCAAACAATAGCAGAAAACGTTTCGAATAGCGAAACCTCATTAATTTTGCGTGCCGGCAATCTTACAAATCTATCCGAGACAATTGCAAAGGCAATTGCAGTCGATAAACCAATTCCCAAAAATGTCTATCATTACAAAACAAACAGAAGAGGTAACAATCGCAATAATAACTTCAATAACCAAAACCGACGTAATAATCAAAATTTTAATAATATCGCAAATTGAAATTCATATGAAAATTTTAACAGAAACAATACTACATAATAACCAAAATTATAACCGCAACCAAAATAACAGGTTCAGAAATAATAACAACAATTACCGGAGACACTTCTGGAACAACAGTAACAACCGACAAAATATAAACCATTTGAGTTCGGGGGAATCCCAACCCCCTCAGTCGGTACTAGGAACCAACCAAAATCGGTTGGGGGGAAATCAATAAAAAAGGTCACATTCCATACTATAAATCCATCGCTCACAAGCTTTGTACGAGCTTTCGTTGACATGTGTAACACAACATGTACCTCAATATAATAGACACAGGGGATGACATTTCCATATTTAAACGGGGAAAAATTGACAATAATCAAATATACTATCCAAATAACACATGCACAATACAGGGCATTACTGGAGTACAAAAAGAATCAATTGGTGCAACAAAAACCCACATAAAATTCGATGCTACTCTGTCAATTGAGCACACATTCCAAATATAATAGTTGCTAATGACTTTCCACTAGACGCAGATGCGATTCTAGGATTAGACTTCCTTACTAAACATAGGGCAATAATCGACTATGACACCTGGATATTGACAATTAATATCAATAATATTCTTCATGAAATTCCAATTCTAGATGGTGCTACACGGAACACAATCTTAATCCCGCCCAGTTGCGAAATAATACGCAAACTAAACAGTAAATTCTCAAACGACATAGTTATACCCGGACAAGAAATACAACCCGGAATATTCTTAGCAGGATCAATTATTTCTCCTCAAAACCCAATAGTTTAAATCCTAAACACCACTTCAAGTACAGTAAAAATCAAAAACCTCAATCCTCAATGGGAACACCTTTCGGATTATTCTGTATACAACAATACCGATAAATTGCATAACACACAAAGAATGCAAAAATTGTTAAATACATTGAACGTAGAACACGTACCAGAATATGCAATAAAAGACCTTTATAGCCAACATATCCAGTTGAGTGATAACTCAGCCGTATACACAAAAAATTACCGTATACCTGAAGCCCACAAAACAGAAATAAATCGTCAAGTCAAACAAATGTTGGACGACGGTATCATTGAGCACTCAACATCGCATTTCAACTCACCTATACTATAAGTCATCAACAGGAGATAAGAAATGGCGTTTGGTAGTTGATTTTCGTAACTTTAACAAAAAAGTGGTAGCAGACAAATTCCCACTTCCCAGAATAGATTAAATTCTTCACCAAGTGGGTCGAGCCAAATATTTTTCCACTTTAGATTTACTATCTGGATTTCATCAAATACCTCTAAAACAATTATCGCGAAAATACACAGCTTTTTCTACAAACCAGGGGCATTACCAATTTACCCGCCTACCCTTCGGTTCGGACTAAATATTAGTCCCAATAACTTCCAGAGAATGATGAGCATAGCATTATCAGGTTTATCATCTGACACAGCTTTCTTATACATTGACGACGTAATAGTCACTGGATGTTCGAAAAACCATCACTTAAAAAATCTAACTTCAGTATTTCAGTGCTTACGAGCCAAAAACTTAAAATTAAACCCTGATAAGTGTAAATTCTTTCAATCAGAAGCAACATATCTCGGACATCAGATCTTTGCCGAAGGAATACAACCTGATCCTTCAAAATTCGAAGTCATTAAACAATTTCCAGTACCAAAAAACCCAGACAAAGTAAGACGATTCGTCGCATTCTGTAATTATTACAGACGTTTTGTCCCAAATTTCGCTGAAATTGCCCTACCTTTAAATCAATTGTTGCGTAAAAATGTTAAATTCGAATGGACACCACTGTGTAACACTGCATTCGACATCCTTAAAACAATATTAATGTCCCCGCCCATACTTCAGTACCCTGATTTTAAACAACAGTTTACAATATCCACAGATGCATCCAAAAATGCATGTGGAGCAATACAATCACAGACAATAGATGGAACTGAATTGCCAATAGCTTTCGCTAGCAAAACATTCACTAAAGGTGAAAAAAATAAATCTACCATAGAAAAATAACTAACAGCAATTCATTGGGCAATAATGTATTTCAAACCATATGTTTAAGGAAGACATTTTATAGTAGGAACAAATCATAGGCCACTTATTTACTTATTTGGGATGAAAAACCCATCATCCAAACTATAATAACACGGCTGAGGCTTGATCTAGACTAATATCAATTTGACATACAGTACATTAAAGGCAAAGAGAACATTGGCCCAGATATATTATCTAGAATAGAACTAGATATAACAGTCCTGACAAACCTGAAAAATGTCTTGCAAATACAAACAAGAGCAATGACCAAAAACGCAAATCAGTCAAAACTCAATCACAATACTTCAGAAAACCACATTACTAACAAAAACATGCAGCCTGATCAATTGCACGTTTTCGAGGTTCTATCACCTAATGAGTTAATGCATTTACCGGAATTGAAATTTAATATTGCGTAATATAAAAATAAAAATACTGATATAGAAATAAACGTAATACATAAAAATAAAGTCCAAATAAAGCGGTATATAAATCTAAACAATTCGGGAAACCGGAAGCTTGACGCTTCAGGTATAAAAGGCTTTGTGTTTCCCTATGTGAGGAGCATAACGTAGTTCTCCATTGGCTTATAGCATTGACCCGAGATATTGAAATCGTTCAGCTCTGGGCAGGTTACTGCCATTGCCAGAACTGAGCGATTTAAGTATCTCGAAGGGCAGGTTATTTCCATTGCCAGAACTCAGCGATTTAAATATCTCGAGTCAACGCTATCAGCCAATGGAGAACTGCGTAATGAAATTGTTTCGCACATTAATGCAACCTGGATGAAGTGGCATTCCCCAACTGGTGTTCTTTATGATCGACGTATCAGCGCATCTAAAATTTATTGCAATGTCGTCCGTCTGCCACTCTCTATAGTTCTGAGTGTTGGCCGACTATAAAGGACAATGAACGGCGTCTTGCGGTAATGGGGACGAAGATGTTGCATTGCACTGGTGGCGTGACACGTTTTGATTACGTCTGAAATGGGAATATCCGCGATCGATATGGGTTTGCATCGATCGTGGGAAAACTGCAAGAGAGGCGTTTTCAATGGTGTGGTCACGTAATTCACGCTAACGAGAATTCAACAACCAGTATTGATCAGAACATCGAAAGCAATGGTAAGCAACCAAAAAGCCGGCCAAAACAATGGTGGCTTGATACGCTGGATGGGGATTTAAAGATTTCGCGATTACATCCTGATGACGCATTTGATAAAATAAAATTACGAAACCGATCATCACGAGCCGACCACGCTTGTGAACTGTGCACAAGTGCACGACAGCTCCGTGTAATATAGCTAAAAATTCCATTGCCCTCTATTTTCTAGAAAGCGATTTAAATAAAATATTTTATGGAAAGCCCTGTGTTGATAATGGTCAACCTCATACGCTTCACGCTCTGAGTTTAATATTATTAGCGAATGAAAACAATTTAAACAACATCAAATGTAAACAAGTCGGAATACCGGAAGCTCGTGCTTCGGGTATAAAGGTTTTGTGTTCATCTTATCTAAGAAATTTCAACGCACATTTTTCTACCCGTATACAGCTACAAAACTACGAGACATACGTACATATTACAGCCGTAGATGTTACGCTCACCGTAAACAAACAAACTGCCTATTTTCGAATACTGTACACATATAGGCACGTATATAAATTGATCGTACCCATATTTCCGATTTACTTCTTATATCTATCTGAATTAGGCTCTACCCGCAAAGTTCATTAGCACGCATATACTATATACCTACATACACACATGTCTCGTTGGAATATATGATATTCATATACAAATGATTAAAGAACTAAAACAAAATAATTCTTTTCCACCCAATTTATACGAACTTACTTCGTTGTGGTATGGACGAACTGATATGTGATGATGACGTCGTGCAGGTTGTAGAGTGCACGAAATTCACAAAAAATTGTAAAGTTTTACCCTCTATAACTTTGTTAGTAATAGTAGGATTTTCTTCAAACTTGACCAAATTGTGCATTATGTTCTTCATTATATGCACGCCAAATTTTATACTTCTGGAATGAACATAAGGGGGGTGCCGGGTAAATTTCTAAAATGTGGAAATATACTATTATTAACTTTATTTGTGCAGATATCGGAACCGGATATATTTTGAGGCCTAGATTTCGTAAAGATGCACTACTGAGATTTTTTTCAGATTTTTCGGTTGGATAAGTTCTGAGAACGAGACCTGTTACACTTTTTGGGGGTCATATTTTGAGCCCTCACTCCCCTATGTTTCACCCAATATCAAATATTGGATCAGCTTCGAAAAGTACTAATTGAGACCTTTCGTTTGATACCCCACATGGCCACATTTTATGAAAAAAAATTTTGCACCCTCCTTTTACATGTATGGGGAGCCCCAACTTAAACTTAACGCAAAATGGCGTCAGCTGCTGCATGTAAAGGGAATGGCAGATCACATACTCCTACCAATTTTCGTGACAATCGATTCAGCCGTTTCCGAATAAATCGGCTGTGACAGACAGACAGACAGACAGACAGACAGACGGACAGACAGACAGACAGACAGACAGACAGACGGACAGACAGACATCGAATCCATTCTAATAAGGTTTTGTTTCACACAAAACCTTAAAAAGGGCTAGGCAGAATTAGATTCTTCTTGAACGGAATTTTAATATTTCACTCGAATTTCAATTATTCTCATTAATTATGACGTCCGCATCTTATTTGTATGGCTTAGAATGCTGTTAATTAGCGCGAAATTGATAAGTTTGAACTGCTATAACTTTCCCACTAATAGTTGGATTTTCATGAAGCCTGGCATGTGTATGCCGTCCTCTATGTCGGTGCAAAATTTAGTGCACTTAGGATGAACTTTAAGGGAGCTTTTTAGTCTATTTCTAAAAGTTGGTAATATACTATTAGCAAATTTTTTGAGCAGATACCGGAATGGGACATCTCTCGAAGATTAGATTTCACATAAGTGTTTTACACAAAGCCTTAAAGAGGGCTGCAGATAAATAGATTCTTCATAAATGTGACTTTGATATTCCACGCGAATGTCAATTATTCCGGGTAATTATGACGTCAGCATCTGATTTGCATGGCTTTGGAAGCAGTAAACTCGCGGGAAATTGCTAAGTTTGAACTGCTATAACTTTGGCGTTCGTTGCCTGATTCCCATGAAATTTAGCACATATTTACGAAATATTGTCCCCTATGCTGGTACAAGATTCGGAAGTCCTAGGATGAATTTAAAGGGGGTTTTTCAGTAAATTTCTAAAAAGTAGTAATATACTATTAGTAAGTTTATTTGAGCAGGTATCGGAATGGGACATATTTTGAGGCCTAGATTTCATCTAGGCGCACCACCCCGATTTTTTTCGGATTTTTGGGTTGGGTAGTTTCCGAAAATGAGTCCTGTCTCACTTCAAATGCGTACATTTTGACTCCTTACTCACGCACTTTCCAATTTATGCCAAAACTAATGTCAGTTTCGGAAAGTACAAGAGAGCTTTCATTTGATACCCTACACAACTATAACCGGTGAAAAAATTTTTTGAATCCCCCTTTTGCATGTATGGGGAGCCCCCCTTTAAACTCGATCTAAATTGATGCCACTCGCTGTATGCGTGGGATTTCATAGTTCCCATCTGTCCACCAAATTTCGTTTGGATCGGTTTAGCCGTTTTGGAGAAAAATGCGTGTAACAGACAGACAGACAGACAGACTTTGAATCGATTTTAATAAGGTTTCATTTTACACAAAACCTTAAAAATAACCAATCAATTGAACTCGTATTAGTGCAGGAACTCACAGAGTTGGAAAAATTTCTAAACAATAGGTTTCAGATCAAGACTCCGAAACTATCGGCCGAAAGTGAATTATTCACTATATTAAATACAACCGCATTTAAAATGCTAGCGAATCATACTTTGAAAAACATGGATATCCAAATATACAAACCACTAATTACAATAACGGACAAATCGAAAATAATAGAAATATTGCATAACAATCACTCTACTCCAACAGCAGGACACATTGGACAGAGTAGAATGTATAAAAAACTTCGTGAAATATACAAATGGAAAAAGATGAAAAAAACAATCGCTAATTATATTAAAAACTGTAGTTCATGTACAAAAAATAAACATCAAAAACAAAATAGGGAATGACTAGAGATAACAACAACACCAACCAAAGTATTCGATACCATGTCAATAGACACAGAGCGTTTACCAAAACCAACCAAGGTAATAAATACGCTGTAACTATGCAGTGTGATCTGAGCAAATATGTGATAATAATACCTATTCTAAACAGGGAAGCGAACACTGTTGCAAGAGCAATTGTCCATGGATTCATATTAAACTACGGACCCATGAACAAAATAAAAACAGATCTCGGTACTGAGTACAAAAATCAAGTATTCTCAGAGATATGTAAATTGCTAAAAATTGAACAAATATTTGCAACACCAGCTCATCCTGAAACCATAGGAGCTCTGGAACGTAACTATAAGTGTCTAAACGAATACCTACGAAGTTTCGTTAACGAAAACAAAGACGATTGGGATGATTGGGTACAGTATTACTCTTTCTGTTACAATACGTCACCCAATTCCATACATGGTTACACACCATTCGAGTTAGTGTTTGGAAAAAAAGTAAATATACCCTCAGAACTCTCTAAAACAAAACCAGAACCAATATATAATTACGACTTGTACAATAATGAACTTAAATACAGATTACAAAATTCCATTAGCAAATCCAAACAACTTCTAGAAAAACCAAAGAAAAAGACAAAAATCCAAAATGACCCGAAATGTAACCCATTATCATTGAAAATAGGAGATCAAGTTTTGTTATCCGTCGAAAACAGACGAAAACTAGACCCATTGGATGAAGGTCCTTATAGCATAATATCAATTGACAATGTAAATTACCTGATAAAAGACCAGGACAATAAAATATCTAAAATTCACAAAAATAGGTTAAGACGAATAAATAAATAAATCAAATAAACAAAATTGCTTTGAAATTGCCTATACTGTTGAAAATACTATTATAAATGTAAATATACCACCTAATTAATCAATACCAATACAATATATTATAATAAGTAGACTTTAAAAATATTACTCATGACTGTTAAAAAACAAAACTTCTAACTATACATAATAATAAGAAAAAGCGAATTGCCTACCGTTCCTAAAGACAATTCACTTTTTTTTCAAAAGGGGCAAGGTGTAAAATACTGTAAACTTATCCACATTATCATTGCCTACTATGTAATATTTTCTCTACAATACTGTAAAACTTATCCACATTAGCATTGCCTACTATGTAATATTTTCTCTAAAATACTGTAAAACTTATCCACATTATCATTGCCTACTATGTAATATTTTCTCTAAAATACTGTAAATTCATATGTACCGGCCTACTAAGTATAGGTAAAAATTGTATAAAATAGGAAATATGAATTAAAAATACGTAGTTCGTTGGAACTATCAAACATAAGCCCAACGGGTTTTATACTGTGGAGTCCAGGCAACTGCCGCTCCCAAAATTCACACTACGTGGCTAAATTATCGTGGAGTTCAGGCAATTGCTGCTCCCATAGCTGGTTAGTCTGGAATTTGGCATTTAGCTGCTCTGACTAACCATAAACTCATTCACATAGAAAGAAAAGTAAGTTAAAGAAGAATTATCAAGTGGACTGGCAACACCGCATAAGGTGGCAACATCACCCCCGACAACTGCGGTTGATGATAAACTTGCGGGACCTCGACGCCTTACAATAGAAGAATATAGGAAACGAACGAAACGATAATCCAATAACGTACCTGTTAGCGCTAAAGAAGGACGAAGAAGAGAACTCTCTACATAGAAAGAAAAGTAAGTTAAAGAAGAATTATCAAGTGGACTGGCAAAACCGCATAAGGTGGCAATATCACACATCGCCCTCTTTACATTGCATTCTGGATCTAGAGAAAACTTTGACCGTATGCCACACGAATTGTGGCGGGTGTATAAAAATCGCTCATTAAGGAAGCGCCCTCTCACCACTCCTCTTTGTTCTTGTTATGGAAACCGTCACACGGGACATCCAACGTCCAGCGCTCTATACACTGCTTTCGGCAGATGATGTTTTCCTAACATCTAATAGCAAAAATGATCTTGAGCAACACTCTCCAAAAATGGAATGAACGCATCATGCAACACCGCCCCAGATTGAATCTAAACAGGACTGAATTTTTGATGACCGATCCTCATGAACCATGCGCAATCACAGTCAGCGGCAATGACCTGCCCAGAACTGAACGATTTAAATACCTCATGTATGTCAGCCCTACACGGAAAACAATTTGTTACGAAACTCGGACTGGACGGATTACACAACGATGAACCCGGTAACGACAACGGAATAACGATTTGCGCATTTTCTCACGGAACGTGCGCTCCCTGCACAGAGACGAAGCTGATGAGCAGCTAGCCGATACCCTGTCCCAATCCATCCCATCCAGTAAACCATGTGCTCCAGTAACACATGAGCGAATGGCTATGCACTCTCCGCTTGCGAGGCAAGTTTAGAAATATAAGCCTCATTAACATTCACGCCCCTACAGAGGAGACTGCAGAGTCGGAGAAGGATACTTTCTACGAGGCAGTAGAATGAACCCTCAAAGCCTGTCCCAGATATGATATCAAAATCATACTTGGGGATTTTATTAGCCAAGTAGGGAAGGAGCCTGTATTCAGGAGATTCGTCGGCTCTCGTAGCTTACACGAAAAAACAAATGATAACGGACTGCGGACTATTCAATTAGCAGGGTCACACGAAATGGTTGTTGGAAGTACCTGATTTACGCGGAAAGCGGTCCACAAACATACATGGGCCTCTCCAGACGGGACCACTTTCAACCAAATTGACCACGTGTTGATTGAACGCCGCCACCTCTCAGCCTCGATGAATGTCAGACCATATGGGGGGCCAATATAGACTTGGCACACTATTTCGTTGGCATAGTGTTCCGAGCTCGAATAACAACACCACCCAGAATCCCCTATGACAATCAGGTGAGGGTCAACACTGAAGCCATCCACAACACAAACCTCCCCGACACCTATAAGAGGAAAATGGATGCCGCAATAACCGCAGTCAACAGAGGACCTGGAGATGAAGCATCAACAAATGGTCTTCACAATCACCTGAAGAACGTTATCATGGATACGGCCACAAACATACTTTGCCCCAGCCGCAAAAGGTGTTAGAACGGCTGGTTTGGCGACGAATGTAAGCTAGTAACGGAACGGAAGAATGCCGTATAGCGAGTAATGTTGCATTCTCAAAGAACCGGGGTACGCGCAGAGACTTATCACGAACTCCGTCGAGCGGAAAAGCGACTTCACAGACGGAAAAAGGAAGCCTGTGAGAACCAACAAGTCTGTGAACTAGAAAAGTACAGGGAGCAACCGCACCAGGCGCGGAAGTTTTACCAACAAGTCTGCCGAGACAAAGAGGGAAATCTGATTTCCGACAGAATGGGCATATTAGAGCGATGGGTTGAGTACTTTGATGAGCTACTGAACAACCAGAACATCGACGAGTTGGAGGTCCCGCCAACTGAAGACGACGGACAAATACTGCCACCACCAAGTTTAAGAGAAACAGTTTATGCAATTCATCAGCTAAAAAATCATAATTCGCCTGGGGTCGGTGGAATTACAGCCGAATTGGTTAAATATGGAGGCGACCAGTTACACTAAGTGGTTCATCGACTTGGGCTCAAGATATGGGACAGCGAATTAATGCCTGACGATTGGCAACGAGGCATTATCTGTCTCATACATAAAAAGGGAGATATCACACAGTGCAGCAATTATAGAGGTATCACGTTGCTGAGTACCATCTATAAGATATTTTCCGCTATATTGCTAGGCCGGATAAGCCCCATAGCCCAGAACATCATTGGCTCATGCCAAAGAGGCTTCACTCCAGGCAAATCAGCAACAGATCAGATTTTCTCTCTGCGGCAAGCGATGGAAAAACTGTTGGAATATGGACAACTGTTTCACCATCTGTTCATCGACTTTAAAGCCGCCTATGATAGCATAGCCAGGGTAAAACTGTACACGGCCATGAGAGAATTCGGTATCCCTACGAAATTAATAAGACTGACTAGGCTTACCCTGACCAATGTGCGAGGCCAGATAAAAGTAGCAGGATCACTCTCAAGACCATTCGACATCAACAACGGTCTACGAGAAGGGGACGCCCTATCATGCGTCCTCTTTAACTTGACCCTCGAGAAAGTGATCCGTGATGGTAAATGCAAGAGGAATGATCCTCTTAAAGTCCATCCAATTATTGGCCTATGCTCACTATATCGACATCATAGGAAGATCCACCCGAGACGTACAAACTGCCTTCATCCAGATCGAGCAGGTGGCGCAAGATCTTGGGCTGGACATCAATGAAGGCAAGACATGGTGGCAACGTCAGCACCGAAAACGAACCAGTCAACATCATCAAACCGCACTGGTCAAACAGGAAGAATGAAGATAGGAAAATACAAATGTGAGTCCGTAGATAATTTCTCCTATCTAGGCTCGAAAATCAGAACCGATAACAGCTACGATGATGAAATCCACGCACGGTTGTTGTCAGCCAATAGAGCCTATTTCGAAACATCTCACCATAGGATCAACCTCTTACTGTACAAGGCGATGATCTTGCCAGTCCGCATATATTCCTCGGAGCCTTGGGTTCTTAGCAGTTAGTTTAGTTAACTGGGGGGAGCCGCAGTTCCGAGCACTCAGGCCATTATTAGGCCCATTGTACTATCCCCGTAAGTTGCCTATTCAATGGCTTCCCGCCTACGGTGTTCGCAGGCTTTAGCGAATCTGAGAACATTCTCAAGAGGCAGAGAATGTGCAGATTCTTCGTTGAAGAAAACCTTGCCAAGGTGTCTTCGTCTGAGATCTGAGGATGCCGGGCAGCTGCATAAAAAGTGCAGGGCAGTCTCCTCCTCCTCCTCATATTGGCTGCACACAGCTGAAACCACTACCTCAATCTTTTCCATATGTTAGTTTAAGGGGCAGTGTCCCGCCAAAAGCCCTACTGGGGTTTTCATGTCCCACTTCTTAAGGGACAACAAAAATGCCGCTCTAGTGTCCCTAGGCTCCTTCACAAGGATTTTCGCTTGGCGGCAAGTGTCCAAATTTCTCCACTCGGTTGCGTGAATCCTTGCAATTTCACCCTTCAGAGTAGACTTGACAGTAGATGGTCGGATTCTAAGAGCTGGTTCTGGCCCCACCATTGTGGGTCCAGACCCTCGGCGAGCCAGTCTGTCAGCCTCCTCATTACCGACGATGTTAGAGTGCCCCGGCACCCATATCGGGAATGTTTCGTTCAGCCGGCCAAGGCGGATTCCGGACGGCGTCCGTCCTGACCAGGACGTGCGTGCACCTGTCCAGCTCCTTGGGCGCACAGGAAGGTGCGGACGAGTGTCGGGTGGGTGGTGTTGCTTTAATGCGTAGGAGATTGTCCCTCAGCAGATGCACCAACCCTGACACTGTGAGACCCGATCTCTTGTCGGAGACCGGATCGCTTGGGAGTCTTGGGTTCTCCACATATACCAGCACGGCGGGGCTGGCAGCAAATTCCTCTCGGCGTGTTGTACGTAGACCGAGTAGGACGAGAGGCAAGACTTGGGTCCAGGACCGATCATCGCGTGCCATAATGGCGGCTCTCAGCGTCCGGTGCCAACGTTCTAGCATCCCATTGGATTGCGGGTTGTGTGCAGTAGCACGTTGGCGTTTAAACCCTAGGAGTTTACCTAACTCCGAGAAGAGGGTGGACTCAAATTGCAATCCCTGGTCAGTGATGAACACTGCAGGGACGCCAAAGCAAGGTATCCACTCTCTACAGAGGGCTTTGGCACAGGATTGAGCCGTAATGTCTTTCAGAAGTATTGAATCAGGCCACCGCGTTTTCGATGATTGTGAGACAATACCTATAACCGTGCGAGTCTCGCAAAGGCCCGACTATGTTGAGGTGTGTTGTGTGGAACCCCTTGGTAGTACGGGGGAATGAGCCCACTTCTTTCCTTACATGCCTGAATACATTACACTTCTGGCATGCGATGCACTCTCTGGCCCAGGAATTGACATCCTTTTTCATGGAGGGTCAGAAGTATTTCTCTATGACTAGCCGATTTGTTGTCCTGATGCCTGGATGCACTAAGTCGTGAACCGCGTGGAACACTTCCTTGCGAAAGGTGGCCGGAATGTATAGCCGAGGTCCCTTTTCCGAGTTTTCGCAGCAGAGAGAGAGGTTTGAGCCGAAGATGGGCAACTCGCGAAATTTGCATGCGGGGTTGGATTTGAGGCTCTGAAGTGCTGCGTCATCCTCCTGCGCCTTGACAATAGCCGAGAAGTCGAGTGAGGCGGGGATGTTAACCTCGGAGACACGAGACAAAGCGTCAGCAACTATGTTGTCCTTGCCTGACACGTGCTGGATGTCTGACGTAAACTGGCTTATAAAGCTCAGGTGTCGAAGTTGAGAGGGGACGCTTTGTCGGGCTTTTGTTTCAAAGCATATGTGAGAGGCTTATGGTCCGTGAACACTGTGAACGGCCTGCCTTCAAGGAAGAAGCGGCAGTATTTGATGCTCAAATACGCGGCGAGCAGTTTGCGATCGTAGTTTCTGTAGTTCCGTTGAGCGGGGTTCAACTGCTTAGAGAAGAAGCTCAATGGCTGCGAGACTTGATCCATCTTTTGGTGAAGGGCAGCACCTACTGCGATGTCAGAAGCATCAACAAAAACGGCTAGGGGTGCATCTTGCAGAGGAAATGCCAAGAGTGTGGCGTCGGCCATTTGTTGACGGGATTTGTCAAACGTGCGGATAGCCTCTTAAGCCCACACGATCTCTCGTGTGTCCTTAGTTTTGGGGCCAGTCAAGTACGCCTTCAAAACGGACTGGTGTTGGGGGGCTTTGGGCAGGAAACGACGGTACAAGTTTAACATGCCCAAGAACCTCCTCGACTCCTTCACTGTCTTCGGACGCGGGAAGCTTGTTATTGCTTGCACCTTGTCTGGGTCGAGCTGTATTCTTCAGGGAAAATGGAGTGGCCGAGGAATCTCACCTGTGTTTGAAGGAACTTACATTTCTCAACGTTTAGAACTAACCCGGCCTGAAGGAAACGTTGAAAAATGTACTCGAGATGGGCTAAGTGCTCAGACTCAGTGGAAGAAGCGACCAAAACATCATCCAAATATACGAAACAGAAATCGAGGGTTCGCAGGACTGAGTGAATGTATCTTTGAAAGGTTTGCGCTGTATTGCGCAATCCGATAGTCATCCAGGTGAACTGGAAGAGTCCAAAGGGTGTGCATATTGCCGTCTTTGGAATGTCTTCTGGAGCTACAGGGATTTGATGATAAGCCTTCGTTAAGTCCAAGGTCGAAAAGATGCGGCAATTCGCGAGGTGATGCGCAAAGTCGTGAATGAGTGGAATTGGATATCGGTCAGGAACAGTGTGTGCATTTAGCCTTCTGTAATCCCCAAATGGGCGCCATTCGCCGTTTAACTTAGGGACCATATGCAGTGGGGAAGCCCAACAGCTGTTTGAGGGCCTGCAGATACCCTGTTGAACAAGTTGTTCAAATTCTTTCTGCGCAATAGCCAGTTTCCGGGATGGTTGAAGACGCACCTTCGAGAAGATGGGGGAACCAGTAGTGTTAATGTGGTGCTGCAAATTGTGCTTCACTGGTTTTGAGAGACTATACTCGGTAGTAATCTGGCTGAACTTTTGGCGAAGTGCCCTAACACAAGAGTCGGTAATGTCTTCTAAAAGAACGGAAAACTTATTGTCTCTGCGAGATACCATTTGGCCCGACGAATTAAGGTTGGTCGTGGGGTCTATAAGGGACTTATTTTGTAAGTCCACCAGCAACCTATAGTGACGCAAGAAGTCTGCGCCTAGTATGGGGAAGCTGACATCGGCCAGGATAATACGTCACCAAAACGTCCTACGCAAGCTAAGACTCACGTCTACTTGCCTATACCCGTAGGTGTTGATACGGGAGGAATTTGCCGCTGCTAGTTTCAGGGATTGTGGAAATAGTTTATGGTGCTGGGGTACGGGAAGAACCGAAACTTCCGCAACAGTATCCACGAGGTAGTTGCGTCTGCTGAGGGGGTCGAAAGTAGTTAGGCGACGTGGCGCTGCGTTCTGGGAAATGCCTTTGTCCGTAGGCTGTCCTGACGACCTGCTACCCAAACGCCCTTTTCGAGTGGCAGACCGTGAGCGAGCTCGCGATCTGGCGCCCGAACGCTGAGGTCCAGTGTCGCCCGCATCTCGGCCACACAGGCTATTAAGGCGGCTATCTCGCCCCTCAAGTCGCCCACCTCATCCGACGGCGGTTGGACGTCCGCTATGGTCGGGCGTACGTACACTTCCTGCACTTTGTCGGCCGCAGCTGGCAGCTCCTCCAAGGAACCGGAGACCCAAGCGAGGACCGTCTGGGTGCCCTCCGGCAGCCGACGCAGCCGGAGCAACGACGATCAGGTCGTCGCCGATCTTGCTTCCACCCAATTGTCTCATTTCGCACAGCAATTGGCTGGGAGACTCACTTACCGACAGGCGGACTTTACCACATCGGCCACCAAAAGAATGGACTCCTCGTCCAGGCCGACCACCGCATAGTTGAAGCGGGACGCGTCCGATGTGATCCCGGATATCTGGAACTGTGCTTCCAAATGCACGAACTACAACTCCGGGTTCTGCCGCCAAAACGGAGTCACGCGCATGGCTAGGGCGGTCACTTGCGGGTCCGATGGGCCTGCCGCGTCTTTGTTGTCGACCAACATTCTGAGAAAAAAACTGCTGTTGTGACGCGAGTTTGTAACGAAGACGCGGTGAATTTGCTCTAACCGACACGGCAGGCCGCACCCACAAATGTCCGTACGAACAGAGAAGAAGACAACACCCCGAAGCCGACGCCCTCAAGTGCAGACCGAAACTAACAAGAACCTCGCCAAGAGAATGGAGAATCCGTGATGATGCGTACCTTAAACACCTCGACGCCGTCTCTTGCAGCGGGTAGAACTTTAATTGACTTTTTTTTTAAATATTTAATTTAATATTATAAATTACTATTAAATTAACTGCTGCACTTGCTGTTTTTGCTATGTTCGCTGCTTCTGCTGTCCTGATGACGTCTTTGGCAGCGGTGATGACGTTTGGCGCTGCGCAGATCGCAAAATTCCCAGTTAGGACGCAGTTCTATTCACACGCTTTCACGAAGAACCCGCGATTCAGCACAGAGAATAATTTAATACTGAAGATCGAATTCCAGACAATGATTAAAAAACGCCCTGCGTTCAATGAAGAAAAAACGGTTTATTTAGCACTAATTGGAACATAAGAGTTTAAAGAAATTATGAGTCGGGGTACTGCAAGAAACCAACTGGAGGCAGAAGAGACCGATTCGTCTCCATGTGGTTTTTTCTGCCCCCAACCAACGGCACATTCTCACCGCTAGCTCTCCACTTAAAATATGTAAGTCTTTCAGAACTCCTTACCGGGGACTCTGTGGCTATCCAATCTCATTGGAAGCCGGGAGGACCACTCGAGAGGCAATCGTGGCATCGGAATACTTCTCAGCAGACAACTGCCGGGTGCCACCGCAATAAGTCGCTAAACTGGTGAAATGCCCATCACGAAGTCTACAGAACCAGCGGCACCAATCGAAGAGATGAGTACCTTTTTGAATTTATTCTTAGCAACAATTTACAAACATATAACTTAGGAAACACTCCAACATTTGTGACCAGCTTCAGGGAATTCTGTGAAGGGATCGAACAGATCACAGAAGCAAACAGGCTTCACAAGGCTGTAGCCAAAGGCGGGCAATATCTTCTGCCTGTTTGAAGAAGGAAGATCGGACTTTTATCGAGAATGAGGAGGACAGGATACGCCTGCATTTCAGAACTCACTTTGCGGGATCCTACCCCACGGCGGCAGGGGATAGCACTCTGCAGGCGATAGCACTCTGCTAACAGCGAATGAAAGGGAAAGAACTGGAAACTAGCAAAAGAGGCATGCTCGAAAGTTAGGATAAAGTGAGCAGTGGAAATTTCTAAATCACTGAAATAATTCGGAGTAGATGGCATTTTCCAGCAATCCAGAGGGGCTAGGAATTATTTTCACCCTAAATCTTTCATACCAATTTGCCTAACATCGTGCTTACTCAAAACAGTGGAGAAGATCATAGACAACTATATCAGAACTAACGTTCTAAAGCGTAACCCCTTATATCAGCGTCAATACGCTTACCGGGCAGGACGGTCAACTGAAACAGCTCTTTATCGTCTGGCGAACGTACTGCGGGATGCCATAGGAGCAAAATAAATAGCATTGTGTGCGCTTTTGGATATCGAAGAAGCAATCGAGAACACATCGCACACAAATATACAAAATGCCCTGAGCCGCAAGGAAGTTACACGAACTCCAAAAACTGGCTTGTGTATCAGTGGGGTAATGAGGACATGCCCAACGGCATCCTGGAGGTCCTTCTGGGATTAACCCCTCTCTATCTACACATACAACTACTGAACTAAGGGGTAACATAACAACGAGGTTTCACTTTGATAAGAAGTTTGAAACACGTTGGTCTAACAAGGCAAACTAGGAGAGCGTGGCTGGAACATACGGCCTAAACTAGCAACTGATTACTTGGTACACTGACGGATCCCTCACAGCAGAGCGAGCGGGTGCTGGTGACAGTGGTCCAAGGAAAATATGCTTGGGGCCAATGGGTAGGTAAACTACGCCATAGACAGATGTGCCTCCTTTAATCTGGCAGAATGTGCTACTCTCACCTACAGCCAAGCAGCAATCCAACCAAATGAGCTCTAAACTGGTATGGGAATGCCTCGAGAGACTGAATACACTCGGTTCGCCCAACAACATCTGGATACTCTGGGTTCCAGGCCATATTGGGTTGAAGGTGATGAGGCAGTAAATGAACTAGGCAGAAAGACCCGGGCCAGAACCCTTCTGTGAATTCAGAAACGGTTTCATGCTTATGACATTAAAAAATGAAGAGGAACGGTTGAGGGAACTATACTGGACGAGTCTACCAGGAATGGAGTAGTCCGCACAAAAGATTGCACAAACCTCACCAAAAAGAACCGCCGAATCACTCGTCACTGTCTGCTAAACTTTCACCTAGAAAAAGCTGGGGGTATCTATGGACACTGCCTGCAGGTTTTGTGTGAAGTATGATGAAACCTCTATATATGACCTGGGACAGTGTCCGGCACTTGTGCAAAGTAGGTCGATAGAACACTTAATACCAAATGCAAAGTTCAAAGATCTGGAAGAAGGAAATATTCTAAAGTTCCTGACGATTATAGGCTTGCTTGAAATACTACGATTAATAGGTAGGTAAGCAGCGAAAGGGGCACAATAACTCTTTAAGGACGCGGTACGACTTTTTCTTAGCAGAATAATAATAACAACCTTTTAGCAAGACCATATTAAATCCGTTGCTAAATTTGTCACTGAAAATAACTGGTACACTTCCACTATATATTTATCGTTTGCGCAACAATCCATATTGGATCAGGGCCTTGAAGTGTGTTAGAGCACTTCATTCAAGACCGTAACGGTACACTACAGTACACTGTAGGAGGCAATGTGGTCAGCATTGCGCTCGCCCGAGATTATTACCCTGATTTGACTCAGGTACTCATTCACAACTGAGCCGACTGGTATCCGACGTCAAATCACAATGCAAATTCCACTGCCACCAGTGAGATTTGAACCGCGACTTTCCGTATGACAGCCTAGTGCTCTAACCTACGGAATGCTTTTGTAGTAGAAAATGTAGTACAACTATTTTTAAAAAATGTTTCTCTTTAAATAAAAAGAAAAAGTGTATCGTTCATCCACCGGCGCATCTAAAGAAATTAGATATTCCACTTCAACATACTCAACGGTTAAGAATAAATTTGTATAAAAAAATAATGTAAATCATTTGAAATCAATCTCAACAATGTCGAAACTAATGTATTGTAAGTTACCTAAAACAAAACTGAAATCAAAACTACTAAATTTGCGAAAAGATAATTTTTGTAGAAATACTGTGAAAGGAAAAATAATTTGAAGGTTGAAACCGAAAATTGACGTACCAACTTATAACATAACAAAGGGAGGTTGTTATAATGATGAATTGATTATAAGTCACGCTGCACTCCCACGTGATGTAAATTCTAAGTTTCTAAATTTGGAATGCAGAATGCGATACCTTCTTTTCGTGTATTTGCAGCAATTCGGTAAAACAGAACAAGCAATTATACTTGAGTACATTTCAATTCCCGCTAGTCCAGAATACGCTCTGCTCGATCGTTCGTTTAATTAACTTTAAAAGTTAGTCTAAGTTTAATCTTAAATAAAGGTTATATAAATTTCCTTAAGAAGCGTTTTAAATTAAGGACGGAGAAATCGCAATTAGTGCCAATCAGCTTGTGTGGTTTCAGTTTTCAATTGAAAGGAACATCATGTTTGTGACTTAATCCGATCATCATGTTTGTAACGACATTCTATGCATTTTCTTGGTCGACCTGTCGCGGGGCCTGTCACCAAGAGAGATCAGGTAGGATTTAGCATAGTGGAATAACTCCAACTATACTTTATTTATCTCTTTCCCTGATCTCAGCATTTTATTTTTGTTTTACTGAGGATAGTACAGAGTACGTTGCCTCAAACCCTCCTCCTTTACCTGGGCTTGGGACCAGCATACTATGTTAATAGCATGGCGGAGTTTTCAATTGAAAGGAACATAATTCTCTTTTTTTCTAGGAAGAGATTTCGGACAAAAGGGTTACGTCGTCCGACCAGCAACGAAATCTTCCTGAAGCATACTAATCGTATGTTCGATTAGTGAGAGGCACGAAGAAGAAGGAAAGCCGGAAGGAAGAAAACGACGAGTGCCTAAAGACAAATCTACTCCGTGAAGTAATACCTAAATAGTGCTTCCACGGGGCTGGAGAGACCACGGGGGGTTTTTAGTGGAGCTATCAAATTTCCCATCAGGCGTGTTCCTTCATGCGGATAAGGGAACGCTCAGCGGATGTGTCATGGGCATGCGGATGTATGCATCCGGAGATGTGCATGTGTGGGCATGGTTATGCACAGGTTGGGAAGGTGGGAATGAAAACACTGCCCGTGAATAATAACTGGCTGTCGGAAGGATACCCAGAAATAAAACCAAACATGCAGGAGCAGAAGGGGAATGAAGTTATAGTTAAGAGTTTCGGGAACCAAGTAAAGGCATTTCTTTATAGCGAGTGGGTAAGCGAACGGGGTGCCTCAACAGTGGAAACCTTGGCTACTGCGGGAGGCATACGTAAGAGACTGAAACTAACTCGATCCACGGACTGGCAAATATCCTCCTCCCTCTATATGGGCACAAGCCTTAGCCCTTGCGGTAGCAACCCCCAGTGGCAAGTGTGTAGCGCGAGCGTTTGATGAGGAAGAACCGTAATAGTCGAATCTTCAGAGTGATGTAGGCAACAATAAGTACCTGACTTCACTGCGCTGGGTAAAAAGATCATGGAGTTGTCTGAATTTGTAAAGGGGCGTAGGAATATCCATCAAAGATAGGGGCCATGAAACCCAGTGAATGAAAATGTGAACCAGGCGTCTTAAGTAACGCCTACTCAAAATACCAAAAGGAAAAAACCTGGAAGAGGCTGGGCGAAAATTGAACGATTGATCAAAGCAGAAAACCAAACAAACCACCTGGAAACCCAGCACCGTATCGTCCTATCTGCCTGCTGGAGGGAGCCATCTATAACGCACTCCTAACCATCGTCAAAAGCAGCAATGGCTTGTCAAAGCGCTTCTAACCATCGTCGAAACCAGTATATATATATGTACAAGGTGCGGCAGCATAACTTCCTTTTTTCAAAACTCAATAAAAACTATTGTATGCATCGGAAAATATTTATTTATTTTTTATAATGTAGGTACATGTCTAAAGTTTTTATTTACATTGTCCTGAAGATCAAATCTGTTAGGTGACGTCCCCCATTCTCCATACATTGCGTAAACCGATTTCCGGCGTTTGTCATGACTCTCGTTAGCATAGCAGGTGTTATGTTGGCAATTTCTTCTTGGATGTTGGTCTTCAAATCTTGTAGGCTTCTGGGGCGGTTCACATAAACACGGGATTTCAAAAAACCCCACAGAAAAAAATCACAAGGGGACAGATCGGGAGAGCATGCTGGCCATTCCAAATCGCCTCTAATTGAGATAAGGCCCTCTGGAAAGTGTTCCCTCAAAACAGCCATCGATGCTCTTGAAGTATGTGCTGTTGCACCGTCTTGTTGGAACCAAGTGTCCCCCAAATCCAAATTTTCTAGCCGTGGAAAAAAGAATTCTGTAGCATGTTTACATACCGGTCCGAATTCACTGTCACTGTAACCTCATTTCCCTCAAAAAACCAGGGACCAATAATTCCAGCTGAGGAAATTGCACACCACACTGTGACTTTGGGTGAATGCAAAGTCTTTTGATGCAATTCTCGAGGGTTGGTGTCAGCCCAGTAGCGCATGTTTTGTTTGTTAACCGACCCACACAAATGAAAATGGGCTTCATCGCTAAAAAAAATAATAGCACCCTCGGGAACGACATAAAGAAGAAGCTCACACGCGTTCATCCGAAAATTGAAGTCACGTTCTGAAAGTTCCTGCACTATCGCCATCTTATAGGGATGAAAATGAAGATCATCACGAAGAATTCTTCTCACAGAACGATCGGATAGTCCAAGGGCAGATGCGTGTTTGCGCGCAGAACGCCGTGGCGATCGCAACATTGACGCTCTCACTGCTTCAATGTTCTCAGGTAATCTAAAGAGCCGACGGACTCCAATTCTTCCTTTTGTCGCACTTGCAGTTTGTCTGAATGTAGTGACCCATGAAACAATTGATTTGCGGTCTGGGACGGGAGCCAACGGGGCTAAATTAAAGCGATTCCGAAATGCACGCTGTGTTGCAATAACCGAACATCCGCTTGAAAAGTAAACCTCAATGGCAAGGGCACGCTCCTCACTATTCCAACGCATGATGGCGACTGAACCATGTTGGGACAAAACTTTATAGTATCCCCTCTTGAACGAGACCACTAGCACTCCGCTATGACAACAACTAACTGAGTGGGGCGCATTTTAAAAAAGGAAGTTATGCTTCCGCACCCTGTATTACAATACACAATTTTGGAAAGCTTGAGCGAAATTCGACTAATTTTGATATATATAATAGATACGTTCCGGCTAGCAATAGCTGTTTTCGACGATGGTTAGAAACGCTCTGACTTGTGTTCTCTCGAGTAGAAAAACAAACAACACTCCTTATGCTTTCGAAGTTTTTCTAGAAGTAACTTATCTCTGGAACAATTGTTACTTAAATATTATTTCTAACAAAGGGCACCAACTGCTGATTTTGCAATCTTGCCTTATCTGATTTTTCCCAGTAATTCTATTCTTTCAATGACTCATTGCTGAATATGCATTTTATATTCCTTCGTCTTTGAAGGTTATTTGATATTGCCAACGATTTCTTGTTTATGTTTCAGGTACTGGATATTCAGTCTCATCTTATTATGAGTCATTGGTGTTCATTGTATAGGGTGGATTGGACTTCCTCCTCGAAGGATACAATTTCTACATCTTTATTAAATTTTATTGGCTGATTTTTACTTTTAGGTATTATGTTTCTGATGTTGATTTGTTTTTTGTCTAATTTACAGTAGCAATAGAATGTAAGTATGATCTTTATGATTATAAAAAGTACAATTGAAGTTGAAATTACTGTTTTCTTTCCTATATATTGGATTTCTGTTATTTTTTCTAAGATTTTTATTGGAAATTCATTAATTTGTTCCCAAGTAGGTTGATGATAATATCATATTTTGAGGTATCAATAATGGTTGGTATGATGATTCTAGATTTGTATTCAGGAATATTGTTATGAAAAGTTATTTTATTTGTATTTATTGAACAATTATCAAAATTAAATAGGAAATTACCCGAATCTTTTTGTTTTCTCTCGTCGCAATTACTACGCCAATCAATTTCTTCTTGTACTGTGATTATAAGTCCTGTTTCTATTTTTGTAATATATCCTTCAGTTCTTCTAATTTTGGTACATGTTTCATTTAAATGGATTCATAATCTGCTTTGTTTTAAATCCTTTACATAATCTTCGTTTTTGTAATGGTAGGATTTGTTTTTATATTTTTCAATATTTCTGGGTTCAAATTTTATTTCATATCTTGTATTATCAGGTATCGGTATTACAATGTATTTACAAAGAGTTACAATATTATTAGAAGTTTTAATTATAAATAGTAAATCTGTTGGCTTAATTTTATTTGAAGCTATTGCCAATTTTACATATTTAAGTTTGTTTATGTCAATATTGAAATCAAGGATTTCTTCTTTCGTTAACATGTTTCTGCTCATTAATCCTATTCTAGCTGACACTAAATGATCTTGCAGTATTTCTACTTCATTTTGCAGTATTTGTATATTTATAAGCGTTGATAAGTAATAGTTTTCTAATTGAAAGTTTTCTTAATTTTCTTGTAATTTTTGTTCAGTGAGTGCTCGATCTTCTTTTACCGTATTTATTAGTTTTTGAATTTGTGTTTCGATTCTATTATTGATTGAAATTTGTTGATTTATGCTATTAATTATTTGATGGTTATTTTTGTCAATTGTGTCCATGTGTCTTTCTATATTTTATTTGTCGTCCGCATCCATTGGGCCAAAGATCCAATTGCAAATTGTTCCAACAGAATTTAATATGCCACGTTTAGCCAGATTATACTGTTTGCATTTTTTTGCTTCATAATAGGATTCAAGGGTAAAGAAATGTTGGTTGTGAATGTTGTTACAAAATGTTTTATGCGGTTTTTGTAGACTTTGCTTTTCCTTTTTCTCATATTCACAAAGGGAATCTGTTTTGTCAGTAGTTAGTGTAGAAGTAGTGGAAGTTTGAATATTGGTTATAAAAATATTTTTAGGGATTTCGATTAGTCTGAGTGAAATTATGCGGTGTTTCCATTGATTAATTAATTGAAGTAATAAAAACTTGTTGTTTCTTTTTCGTTGGTGTGGATATTCATTCTTGCAAATACCGATATTTCGGGAACCACTTGTTCCCTTCATCAGTGCTAACACTTGTTAGCACAACAACTTGTTAGCACTGATGAAGGGAACAAGTGGTTCCCGAAATATCGGTATTTGCAAGAATAAATATCCACATTTTCCATCCATATTTTCGTTGGTGTGGATATTTATTAAATTTCATTTATTAAAAGTTGTTAGCACTGATGAAGGGAACAAGTGGTTCCCGAAATATTGGTATTTGCAAGAATAAATATCCACACCAACGAAAAAGAAACAACAAGTTTTTATTACTTCAATTTCGATTAGTACTTTTCGAAACCGGTCTTGGTTTTCGTATTTATTAAAAAAGCCGGGAGTGGTGGAAAGTGATGATTTCTTTAAGGGACCCATTCTCAGAAACCATCCAACCGAAAAATTTGAAAAAATGGCCTCAAAATACTCTCCATATTGATATCTGTTCAAATTAAGTTAATAATAGTATATTATCATAGTTTTGGGGAAATAGAGTAAAACCCCCCTTACGTTTATTCCATAGTTATAAAAGTCGGTAGTTGTATAAAACATATGGTGCATATTATCCCCAAGTTTGGTCAAAATCATACTATTAGTAACAAAGTTACAGCAGCTCAAAGTTGACTTTACTCTGTAAATATTCTGCAACTAAAAATCAATATCACACTAAAGTGGGTAGTTAGACATGTTAATGCATATACCTAACGGACTACGTACAAATGAGATAGTTCTACACTCAAATATACTCACAGAGGAAGCAAACAAAACCTTTCATACCTGTAGCGCCCAGTTTCCGGTTTCCCGACTTGTTGTTGTATTGATATGTGGTTGGTGGGTATTGGTTTGATGGCTGTGGCATCATTGGGGTATAAGGTATAAAGTTGGTGTTCTAAATCCGTTATTTCTTGGTTAATTATTTTTTGTCTATGCTGATTTTTAAGGTTTTGTGTGAAACAAAACCTTATTAGAATCGAGACGATGTCTGTCTATCTGTCTGTCCGTCTGTCCGTCTGTCTGTCTGTCTGTCTGTCTGCCTGTCTGTCTGTCTGTCCGTCTGTCACACCCGATTTATTCGGAAACGGCTAGACCGATTATCACGAAAATTGGTGAGAGGATGTAATCTGGTGTTCCCTTTACATGCAGTAAGTGGCGCCATCTTGTGTCAAGTCTAAGGGGGGGCTCCCCATACATGTGAATGGAGGGTGCAAATTTTTTTTTCACAGAATGTAGCCAAATCAAATCAAATAATCATCAAATTAAAGGCCTCAATTAGTACTTTTCGAAACTGGTTCAACATTTGATATTGGGTGAAACATAGGGGAGTGAGGGCTCAAAATATGACCCCCAAAAAGTGTAACAGGTCTCGTTCTCAGAACCTATCCAGTCGAAAAATCTGAAAAAAATCACAGTGGTGCATCTCTATGAAATCTAGGCCTAAAAATATATCCGGTTCGGATATCTGCACAAATAAAGTTAATAATAGTATATTTCCACATTTTAGAAATTTATCCGACACCCCCCTTATGTTCATCACAGAAGTACAAAATTTAGCATGCATATAATGAAGAAGTGCAGTTTGGTCAAGTTTGAAGAAAATCCAATTATTACTAACAAAGTTATAGGGGGTAAAAC
Organism: Hermetia illucens; assembly: GCF_905115235.1. Taxonomy (NCBI): domain Eukaryota; kingdom Metazoa; phylum Arthropoda; class Insecta; order Diptera; family Stratiomyidae; genus Hermetia; species Hermetia illucens. The sequence continues at coordinate 124,446 of NW_024037035.1, read as the reverse complement.
TTTACCATTTTTTGTGAATTTCGTGCACTCTACAACCCGCATGACGTCATCATCACCTATCATTTCGTCAATACCACAAAAAAATGAGTTGTTATGGATGGGGTCGCAAAGAATTCTTTCTTCTTCTTTCTTCTTTCTTACATAAGATGAACACAAAACCTTCATACCCGAAGCGCGAGCTTCCGGTATTCCGACTTGTTTGTTAGCTGATTTGACTGGTGTAATTCTGAGATGGCAATTTGTATATATTTTAGATCAATTTTGTGTATAAGGATTTTATAGTCTTCTACTAGTTGGATGTTTTGTCCTCTGATTTCCGTGTATCATCTTTCGCTTTGAATTCTTTCGACAGTTAGTAGGGATAGGGTTTGTCGAAGTAATATCAGGAGTTTCATTGTCTGTAATGTTGGAGGTCCCCGGTGAATGGAGTTTTTTATGGTATTTGTTGGTTTAGGATGTTTTGTTTTATTTGTTTTCTGAGTATGTTATTCAGTGTGGCTTGATACGCTGGATGGGGATTTGAAAGCCTCGAGATTGCACCCAGATCAGGCATTCGATAGAGCCAAATGGCGAAGCCGATCACGACAAGCCGACCTCGCTTGTGAACGGGACAAAGGCTGAAGAAAAAGAAGAAGAAGTATGTTATTCAGTGTGAATGTTAATCGTTTATTTTGCGCTATAAGTTCTGCAAATTTAATGGTATTTGTAATTGTTATTTTGTTTTGGAATGTTTATCTCGTTGATGGTAATATAGTTTTCTGTTAGTTCTTGCTTTATTTTTTTAAATGGATTCTGATTTAAGGTAATCTTGTAATTTTAATAGGATGTAGTTATTGTTGTTTCCTAATGAGTCGTAGTTAGAAATTGTTTTGGTTTTGTTATTTATTACAATCAAAGCCCAATGTAGGAAACCTACATGAGTAGGTATTGGGATGAGATTGTATTCGAAAATGTTTTCGGTTTTTGTCCATCATCTGATTGAATTGTATCCGTCTTTTATGAGTTTGTTGATGAAAAATGTATTGAAAATTAGAATTTTGGGGAGTTTATCCTCTTCGTTATGTTTTTTTTATATTTAGGTAAAAATTTATTATGTTATCGCTCAACCGGGTTTCTTTATTACGAGTTTATATATCGTTTTCGTATAGAGATAGTCCGAATTTTTCTATGGGGTATTTAGGATTAGTCTCTTCTATTTGTTGAGGGAGAATAATTCTTTTTTACCTCTAAGGTATTCAGTTTTATTTTTTATACGATCGAAGTTTATTTTTTTGTTGTCTTTTTGTCGGATTATTTGATTATTTTCGTTTTTGTCTATTTCCTGAAGTTTGTATAATGGGTCGCTTTTTCGTCTAATTGTTTGATGAATAATTGTTTGTTGTTTATGTCTGGTTTGTCTTCTCGTTTCTTGTTGAGTTTGTCAATCAATTGGTCTTTTTTGTTTTTCAGTTTTCCAAGTAATTTGTCTTTATTTATGTGTCCAAATTGGATTTCTACTGGTTTATGTTCTGTTGTGGAATGAGTTGTGTTGTTATAAGCTTCTGCTGCTTCTATACTATTAATTCTAAGTCTTTTTGTTTGTTTAGTTCCTGAAGTGTTCTAATTTTTTCTGTAACGGTGTTATGTAATCTGTTAATGTTCAATGTCACAGTGTGTGATCCAAGTGCTGTAATATGTACTCGATGCCTTTGTGTTTAAGCCATTGTTGTAAGATTATTATGTCGAATTCGTCATCCGTTATAATTTTCTTTGGTTTTCCCATTATTGTTATGCATTTTTGCATTAATTTGTATAAGGTTACTGCGCTTTTGTCGAGGGTAAATTTTATATAAAGAAATTTGTCCATTGCTGTAAAAAAAGTTTTATTTTTATTCATACACAGTTCGATGTATATTATTTCATTTAGGTTTTCCGGGGGTCTCGGATATCTCAAGCTTGGTTTTGTATGGTTTCCTGTCATACTTTGTTTTTCCACATGTTTCGCAATTGTCTATATATTCATTTATCAACTTTTCTAGTTTCGTAGTATTTATTTTTTAATTCTAGGTATGTCTTGTTGGTTCCGAGGTGGTTTTTATCGTGCCCAGTCTTAATGGTTCTGAATTTTTGCTCTAGATCTAGGAAATCAATTGCTCGCTTACTGTATTTTATGAATTTCAGATTTTTATTATTACTGAATAGTTTTATGATCTCTTCTTGAACTTTATTATATTCTTTCCGGATAGCTGAGTGGTTAGAGCGCAAGGCTGTCGCACGGAAGGTCGCGGTTCAAATCTCACTGGTGGCAGTGGAATTTGTATCGTGATTTGACGTCGGATACCAGTCGACTCAGCTGTGAATGAGTACCTGAGTCAAATCAGGGTAATAATCTCGGGCAAGCGCAATGCTGACCACATTGCCTCCTGTACCGTTACGGTCTTGAATGAAGCGCTCTAACACACTTCAAGGCCCTGATCCAACATGGATTGTTGCGCCAACGATTATTATTATTATTATTATATTCTGGGTAATTTAGTTCAATGTATATAAGAATTTTTCCATTTTCCATTTTCGTTTTAGACTTTCTTTTACTAGGTCTACGTTTTCGAGATCTGTTTTATAAATGAATATGTGTCTATTTTTGTTAATTATTTTTAGTTCTTCTTGCTTTTTTCTTATTATTGTAATTTGATTTTTACAGGTGTTTGCAATTCGTTCACTAATGGGGATATGATCATTTAATTTCTCTCTGCCTGGATGAGTTGTTGCTAAGTCTGAAGGGACGTTGTTTTGGTAATAGATTTCGTTTCTTCTTCTTCTCCTTTTTCTTCAGCCTTTGTCCCGTTCACAAGCGGGGTCGGCTCGTCGTGATTGGCTTCGCCATTTGGCTCTATCGAATGCCTGATCTGGGTACAATCTCGAGGCTTCCAAATCCCCATCCAGCGTATCAAGCCACCGTTGCTTAGGTCTGCCTTTTGGTCGTTTACCATCGACTTCGATGTTCAGACCAATCTTGGCAAGTGAATTCTCGTTTGCACGAATTGCGTGACCATACCATCGAAGACGCCTCTCTCGCAACTTTTCCACGATCGGTGCAACCCCATAACGATCGCGGATATCCTCATTTCGGATGTGATCTAAACGTGTGACGCCACTAGTCCAACGTAGCATCTTCGTCTCCATTACCGCGAGACGCCGTTCATTGTCTTTTATGATCGGCCAACACTCAGAACCATAGAGAGCGACTGGACGGACGACATTGCGGTAAATTTTAAATTTGAGACGTTCGTTGATACATCGATCACAAAGGACACCAGTTGTGGAACGCCACTTCATCCAGGTTGCGTTAATGCGTGAAGCAATTTCATAGCGCAGCTCTCCATTGGCTGATAGCGTTGACCCGAGGTATTTAAATCGCTCAGATCTGGGCAGATCACTGCCGCTGACAGTGATTGTGCCTGTTTCATGGGGATCGGTCGTCAAAAATTCAGTTTTGTTTAAATTCAATCTGAGACCGTGTTGCATGAGGCGATCATTCCATTTTTGAACAAGTTGTTCGAGATCATTTTTGCTATCAGATGCTAGGAAAACATCATCTGCATAAAGCAGTGTGTAGGGCGCTGGACGTTGAATATCCCGTGTGACGGTGTCCATAACAAGGACAAAGAGGAGTGGTGAGAGGGCGCTTCCTTGATGAACTCCAACAGAGACACGAAGCGGTTTTGATACACCCGCCATACTTCGAGCTTTACTTTTCGGATCGTGGTAGAGCAGTTGAACCCAGCGCACGAGTTCTTCTGGCACGAAGTGTTGTCGTAAAGCATACCAGATGAGTTCGTGTGGTACACTCTGAAACGCTTTCTCTAGATCCAGAAAGGCAATGTAAAGAGGGCGATGCTTCTCACGGTATTTCTCCATTAGTAACCGCGCAGAGTGTATTGCGTCAATAGTTCCGCAGTTCTTGACAAATCCGGCTTGATTCACGGTTATTTCAACGATTTCGCGAATACGGTTGTCAAGAATGCGTTCAAAAATCTTCAGGGTATGGGAAAGTAACCGGATCGGACGGTAATTTGAACATTCTGCTGGGCTACCTTTCTTTTTCCATATTGGAACAGTGGAACTTTCTTGCCAGTCAGATGGTGTTATTCCTTCCTGAATAACCCGGTTAAAGAATTCACTGATCCACGGTGTTGGGTCCCAGCTCTTTGCTTTCCAGAGCTCAGATGCAATGTCGTCAGGTCCTGTTGCTTTCCCCGATTTCATTTGTTTTATTGCCTCCTCGACTTCAGTTCCGCTGACTGGTGGAACTGCGCCAAATGTCGGCAATGATTGTGGAAGTGGAGGATGAGCAAATTCTTCAGTTGAAATCTGCTCGAAGTATTCTCGCCATCTATCCGTCGCGGCTCGACGATCAGTAAGCAAAGTACCGTTCTTGTCATTAACACAACAGAAATGTTCGATATCCTGTGTGCGTTCATCACGGCTTTTAGCAAGTCGGTACAGATCTCTCTCGCGATCCCGAGTGTCCAGTTTATCGTAAAGATTTTTGAAATGGTTCGCTCGGGTGACAGCGACCGCTTTCTTTGCTTCCCGGTTGGCATTCTTATAAATTTGCCAATTAGCAGGCGTTTTATCGTCGAGAAATTTGTGGTAGAGGCGTTTCTTTTCACGGACCTTCATTTCAACATCATCATTCCAAAGCCAAGTATCTCGGTTGATGTACCGCTTACCCGGCTTGGTGACCCCGAGGGTTGCAGAGGCCGCTTTGTGGATCGTGTCTTTCATTTGGTTCCATGATTCTTCCACATTCGTAATGGTTGGCAATCGTATGAGTGAGACCGTTTCTTCGTTCTTCTCACCAAATCGCCACCATTTAATGCGCGGCGGGCCAGTGCGTTCCTCACGCCGTTTTATCGGTGGCTTAATTCGCAGGACAGCAATCAACGGCCGATGTTGAGGTGCGATGGTCTCATAGGGAACGACTTTGCAATCAGTGACAGTGGTAAAATGTTGACGTCTTATGAGAATATAGTCGATTTGCGTTTTATTGTTCCCACTATAAAATGTGGGAAGATGAGACAATCGTTTGATGAACCATGTATTCATAAGTACAAGGTCATGGGTGTCCGCAAAATCGATTATACGCTCGCCACCTTCGTTGCGCGCTCCGAACCCCTTTCCCCCATGGCACCTGTTACCGTCTGCCTTTTCACCCACATGACCATTAAGGTCGCCGGCAATGATTATGTAATCGTCAGCAGGCACGTGACAAGTCTTTTCATCGAGAAGTTGCCAGAAGGCATCTTTCTCGGCATCAGGTCGGCCTGTCTGTGGTGCATACGCAGTGAAGAAGTGCATAGTGCGATCAGCTGATATAATGGTGAGCTCCATCAGCCGATCATCAAATCGTTCGACTTCTTTAATGGCATCACGGAAACCCTCTGAGATGGCAATGCCAACACCATATTGAGTTTGTGGGTTACCAAAATAGAGAAGTTTGTAGCCGTTTTTACCGCGTTCGCGTTCAATGTCGCAGCTTTTGGAACCAGACCATCGGGTTTCTTGCAGAGCGCAGATGTCAATGCACCTTTTCCGAAGAGCTCTTGGGAGTTCCTCCGTCTTTCCAGTTAGGGTACCAACATTTAGCGTGCAGACACGTATTTGTTTTGTTCGTTGTGTGCGGACTAACTTGCTTACGTCTTGACGCCGTCCATGCGTCAAGAACCCTTGCCCATTTCTCGACAGGACCGGGGCCCGTCCTGCCGCGTCGACTGAGGTGGACGCCCTAGGATTTCTCCGAGGCCTGTGACTTAATCCGATCATCATGTTTGTAACGACATTCTATGCATTTTCTTGGTCGACCTGTCGCGGGGCCTGTCACCAAGAGAGATCAGGTAGGATTTAGCATAGTAGAATAACTCCAACTATACTCTATTTATCTCTTTCCCTGATCTCAGCATTTTATTTTTGTTTTACTGAGGATAGTACAGAGTACGTTGCCTCAAACCCTCCTCCTTTACCTGGGCTTGGGACCAGCATACTATGTTAATAGCATGGCGGAGTTAATAGATTTCGTTTCTATTGGTGTTTATCCGGCTTAAGAAATCAGCGACTTGATTTTCTTTACATATGAAGCCAAACTATTGGTCTATGATCTGTTAGGATATTGAATTTTGCGCCGTACAGGTATGGTCGGACATATTTTGTTGCCCATACAATGGCTAGAAGTTCTTTTTCTATGGTGCTGTAATTACGTCATGAATGTTAAGTCTTCGTGAAGCATATGAAATGGGGTGTCTTTTTTGAGAGAGTACTGCTCCAATAGCTTTATTGCTAGCGTCAGTAGTTAAATCGAATTTTTCTGTGAATTTTGGATATTTTAATACTGGATAATTTGTTATCATAGATTTGAGTTTCACAGAGGCATTTATGAATTTAAGATCGTCAGAATTGATTATATTTTGGTTTTTTAGTGTATCCGTTAAGGGGGTTACGATTTTAGCATCATTTTGAATGAACTTAAGATAGTATCCTGTTATTCCCAGAAATGATCGAATTTGTTTCGGGGTTTTTGGGATTTTCAGGTTTTGGATTGTTTCAATGTTTTTTGTGCTGGGTTTGATTCCTTCCGGTGTCAATATATGTCCTAGAAATTCAATGTTTTTTGTAAATAATTTACATCTGTGTTTCTAGGTTGTGTTCTTGGAGTTTTGAAAATATTTTCTAGGCGTTTTGTTCCATTTTCTCCAGGGAAGTAGCGAAGATTAGTATATCATCTAGGTATACTACACATATTTTGTTTATGTATTCGGCTAAAATTTCGTTCACCATGCACCAGGTGCGTTTTTTAGTCCGAAGGGCATTCTAGTGAATTTGAAGTGACCTTGAGGAGTTGAAAACGCCGTTTTATGTCGAACTTATTCTGCTACCTCTATTTGATGAAACCCTTTTGCTAGGTGAATGGTCGTGAAATATTGTGCTTTACCAAGTTTGCCAAATAGTGATTCAATGTTAGGGATTGTCACCGGCAGTGATTGCTGCAAGGTCAGCGTGTGTTGCTGAATGGTCAAATTTCACAACAAACAATAGCAACCTAGCCCATGTGCTAATGTGCAACATGCCCTTGTGCTAATGTGCAACTTGCAAGCGATTCCGTGTTTCGGCTTGCTACTGAGCTATGTCGCCACCAGCACCATAGCACGTGAGTATATTCTGACGACATCGTCCATCGGCTGACTGTTGTGTTTACTGTTTTTTTTTGATCGGAACTTACAAACAAAGCTTCTTGACCTGAGCAATAATGTAAGTTCCGGGTTGTTGCGAATGGACCTGGTGACCGAGGGTATTTAAGCTGTAGCGAGGCGGAAATGGATTGGAGTTGTTTCTAGCAGTTTTAGGAGTCTACGAAATAATGGAGTAATCGAGATTAAACGAGTGGTCGAGTATCTAGGCTAAGTTAAAAAGTTGGTGTAATAATAGAAAAATTAGTATAGTATTAAAAGATCAATAAAGTGTTAGTGATAGGAAAGGAGAGTGTTTGTTCCTTTATTGCAACCGCTGGAACTTCCAAAACAATTGGTAAGACCTTAACTTTGTCACTTTTTATCCTTTCCACAGCTTTACTCGACAGCGAGGGATAAAGAGCCAGGATTCCATCGCTCCCAAGAATTAAACGCGCCGAGTTTAATACTGGACTGGATTTGGGTGCGATCTGCGCCCTTTTAGATGACTCCCAAACAATTGGTCCGTCGATCTGGATAGGATGCCAAACTAGGATCCTTGACGTAAGTGTCTACAAATAAATTATAATTTGAAATAAAGTGAATTTCATTAAATTTCTTGTACAATTGTGTTGTTAATGAAATCTAAGTGCGTAGTTTACAAACTTGTTAGTGTTCCGCCGCGACAATACTGAACGGCACGTATAGTACATCGGTAAAATTATCGGTGCTTTGTTTGTGCTGGAGCAACATAGGATCGTTGAGATCAAAGGAAAGGTCCTTGTAATGTTGCGTCTCCTACGTTTCCAGTGCACCGTTTTGTTGTTACATGGGCGCGTTCAGACCAAAGGATAGGTCCTCACATTGTTGCGGTTCCCACGTATTCAGTGCCCCGTTCAGAGTATTGCCATTGCGGAGTGGAAATCACTAATTATTGTTGAAACGGCGCTCAAATTAAGAGCGCAAAATTATTATCGTTGCGGCGCTCAAATCAAGAGCGCAAAGTTATTGTTCTTGCGGCGCCCAAATTAAGGGCGCAAAATTATTATCGTTGCGGCGCTCAAACTAAGGGCGCAAAGTTATTATCGTTGAGGCGTTCAAATTTAGGGCGCAAAATTACTGTTGTTACGGCGCTCAAATTAAGAGCGCAAAGTTATTGTTGTTGCGGCGCCCAAATTAAGGGCGCAAAATTATTGTTGAGGCGCTCAAACTTAGGGCGCAAAATAATTGTTGTTGCGGCGCTCAAATTAAGAGCGCAAAATTATTATCGTTGCGGCGCTCAAATCAAGAGCGCAAAGTTATTGCTGTTGCGGCGCCCAAATTTAGGGCGCAACAGTTATTATCGTTGCTGCGCTCGAATTAAGGGCGCAAAATTATTATTGTTGCGCACTCAAATTAAGGGCACAAAGTTATACTATCGCCGCGGAGCTCGGCATTATCGCGATCTTCAAATTTGGCCAGAATGGAGATTCAGGCAATTATTGATGCCCAGCAGGAAAGGGTCGCAAAACTTGGAAGTGTGAGGGAGTCCTTAGTCAAACTCCGGCAAGAAAAAAGGACGCGAGAGCGTTTTGCTCCGGCATGGGAAGATGTGCAACAGCTTTATTGGGATTTTATGGGTATTTACAATGCGACTAAGCAGCTGATTGGGCGTGTTCATCGCGATCTCATTCCCGAAAGCTCTCCCGTCGATGTGGAAATCACAGGTGGAAGGGCAACATCAAGTCCGCGCCCCGGACCTTCAGACGAGCTTAATGAAGCTCAAGGGGAGTCGGAGGATGCGACAAAACAGCCGGAAAACTTGTTCTCTAGCGAATGGTTTCCCACGGTTCGCGATGAATTAAACATACCTTTTAGTGACATACCGCTGCAGACAAGAGGCTTCGGGCTAAGAAGCTCTGAGACCGCAGGCAGTCCTTGTTGGAATCGCGGCCATAGACCTCGTCCTTGTCCACCAGTCCCTGATATTCCTTCGTTTGATGGGGACCTTCGTCACTTTGAGTCTTTCCGCAGTATTTTTCAATCAGTCTATGAAGGATCTGATATTAGGCGAGCTGAAAGGCTAATGATGCTGCAGAGCAAATTAAAAGGTGATGGGAGGAGAGTCGTAGAGCACTTAGGAGTGCATGGGGAAAACTACGATAAGGCCTGGGAGCTTCTGGCGCGACGCTACAGTAATCCTCGGGCGCTGGTTGAAAAGGAGATCCAGGCCCTCATAGATCTTCCCCAGATAGTATCACAAGACCCTAGTACCATTGGAAGGGCACTTGACACAATGCGCTCAGTGGTTCAAAACCTGAGGAAGGCTGGGTTCAATTGTGATCAAGGTGTACCTTTCACACCTTTATCCTTACCCGTAAAATGGATGTCTCCACCCGACGGGAATTTGACTCATTTCTTAAGCAGCCAAAACTTCCCGTAACAATTGATGACATTGATCTATTTCTGGAAAATAGATACATACTCGCAGTTATGTCTCCCAGTTGGGAGGGGTTGGGCGGACTCGCGAAGGTTCAAGCAGAAGAACATTCCGTTGCTAAGAAGGCAGAGACCTTAGGTGGTCGAAAAAACCGCATAGGGAAATTTCCCTTGCCGCAAAAGCACAAGGGGGAAAAATAAAGCGTTTTTCCGGTTAATAAACAGCAATGACAAAGGGGATCTGCTCCGGCATTATGGTATATGTGTCTTCTGTGCCTCCCACAAGTACAAAAAAGGTACGGAATATCAAAGGCGTAAGTTTTTGAAATGCGAGCTTTGTCATGGGCAGCTTGAAACAGTATTGCATCCCGGCAAAGATCGATCGAGCGGGTCATACATGCAAGGGAGTATTTCTCATCACGCGGAAAACTACAAAACTTGCCCATTCCGAAACTATATTGCCCACAGCTGTAATAAAGATAAAGGCAAAGGATGGAAGTGTAATTTCAGTGCGGTGCTTGGTGGACCAAGGTAGCCAGAGCAGTTATATCACTGAGGAGTTAGTTCAAAGGCTGCGACTAACTAAGAAGAGAACAAATGTCGAAGTATCTGGAGTGGGAGCAGTATCCGCAGGAAGAGTGTCTTCAATTGTCGGGTTGACCCTTAGTTTAGAGGATGGTTCAAACGTGGAAACGAAGGCGCTGGTAGTCAAGCGAGCTACCAAAGGGGGATCTTCCTCGTCCACCTAGGGGAATTAGTTCATTGTTCCCAGGGAGGAGGCTGGCAAATCCGGTTACAGATCACGTTTCGCATGTTCCGGTTCTTCTAGGTTCCAATGTCCTTCCTCAATTATTTGTGGAAGGAGTGGAAGTAGTGAAAGGATTTTAAGCGCAAAATACTCGACTTGGATGGGTGGTATCTGCTTCTGCAGCAATGCCTGCTTCTAAAGTTACGGCCTCATATGTCTCCTTGGAGGAACTTGAGCAAAACCTAAGATCTTTTTGGGACATCCCCCAAAAAATGAGAGGGTTGAATTGGATGAAGAGCGATGTGAACATCTATTCCAATCAAAGCACTATCGAACTGAAGACGGTCGGTATGTTGTACCAACCCCCGTGGGGTCAGGAGAATATTCAGTTGGGAAACTCGTTTAGCAAGGCAGTTCAGTATTTTCTCGGCCAGGAGAAACGGTGGTTAAAGAACGCCGAACTCAAAACGAAATCGGACGAGTTCATGCCAGAATATCGGGACTTGGGCCATATGGAAGAGGTCTCTACTGAACTCCGAGGTGATACTAGTGGAGACATTTATTACATACCATACCTGAGTGTGATTCGCAAGGATGCTACCACATCGAAGCTCAGGCATGTTTTTAACGCCTCCAGTCCGACGTCGAATGGCGTTAGTCTCAATCAAGCAAGCACATCTTTGACATAACAATGGGTAACAACCCGTAGTCGGAAATTTGAGTTTGTTTTCTCCAGTGATAGTACTAAAATGTATCGCCAGATTTTGCTAAGACCAGAGGTCCAGTTAAGACTGAGAATCTTATGGAGATCTAACCCGAAGGAGTATTTTCAGGAGTATTTTCTGAAAACAGTGACCCTGGCAGGCGATTAGGACACTTCATCAGGTAGCCGAGGACAACGCGCCCGATAAGGAGACAAAATGGGTAGTAAAAAACGCCTTCTACATGGATGACTTGTTGTATGGGGCAACAAGCATTGGTGCTGCCAGGGAAATGATTAAAAAAATTTCGGTAACATTGGAGAAGGGGAAGATGTCCCTAACGAAGTGGGCCAGTAATCATAGTCAAGTGTTGGAAAATATAGATAGATCGCGGCAAATTGATTCCTTTGCAGAATTGCAAAAGGCCGAGAGTGACTTAAAGATCCTGGGGTTGCACTACAATCCTCAAAAAGATTGCTTTCAGTATAGTGTCAAGGTAAGAAAAATTACTATGTTCACTAAATGAAACATCCTGAGTGTGAGTGCATCTCTGTTTGATTCCATTGGCTGGCTATTGCCCGTTATTAAGCTACGAATCGAAATTCAGAAGTTGTGGCAAGAAGGGTATGTCTGGGATGAAGAGATTTCAGGAGTTGCCCAAGAACAAATAGAAAAAGTGTTTGCTTCATTAGGGGATTTGAATCAGGTCCAAATCCCTAGGTGGACTGGGTACGGTAATGAGAGCCACGTAACTGAGTTAGTTGGTTTCAGTGATGCTTCGGGGGATGGATACGCTGCCGTTATTTATAGCAGAGTCAAGACACATCGTGGGTATGTCGTCCGTCTTATTGCATCAAGGGGGCGAGTTACCCCTCTGAAGGCCCGGGTTGGTCAAGCCGAAGGGCTTTGTACCATTCCCAAGCTCGAACTGGAAAGCGTGGTATTATTAGCCGAATTATTAGGGGATGTCAAAAAAAGCTTAGGGGCATTTCCACTAAAGTGTTCAGCCTACATTGATTCTGAGGTAGCCTTTTCTTGGATCCGAAGTCAGAAGGAAATTGAAAATAAGGCTGTGAAGCGTAGGGTCGCATCAATTCGAAAGGTTCTCGCTCCTTCCGAAATTCATTATGTACAGTCAAAGTTGAACCCCGCTGATTGTGCATCAAGAGGAATGCTCCCCCGGAAATTTATCAACCATGGGCTATGGTTTGAGGGTCCTCCTTTTTTGTAAGGGGATCTACCTGTCACTCCCTGTGTGATAAAAAATTCAACAATAAGTTGCGTCTCTTTAGATAATGGGGAGTAGGTGGGCTTTACCGATTTTAGTTCCCGGTTCTCGTCGTTGACTAGATGGATCAACTCCGTTGCATGGTGCTGGAGATGGAGAAGCAGGAAGTCGGGCTTCCTTTCGGCCATGGAGTTAAAGAAGTAGAAGTCGCGGCGACTAAATGGCAGCAAATGGAAATAGCTCCAAATTGCGAGGTTGGCGCACGGGCTACCCGTGGAAAAACATCATTGGCTAAGTACGCTCAATCCCTTCTTGGAGGAAGGAAGTGGTCTTCTCAGGGTGGGAGGACGGTTGAGCAACGTTCCATTACCATTTGAGCAGCGGCACCCCATCATTTTAGGAAAATGTCATTTGGTGGATCTCCTCATTAGACAGGTTCATGAGGGCAATGATCATTGTGTGATTGGAGTCACCATGACTATAATTCGAGAAATCTATTATATACCTGCTCTACAACAAAGAGTTAAGAAATGGATAAGGGCATGTACCAAATGCATTCGTATGACAGGTCTAACAGTTACCCACAGGATGGCAGATCTTCCAGTAGAACGGACAGCAGATGAATTAGTGTTTGAAAACGTTGGGACTGATCTCTATGGCCCATTTCAAAACAAAAGTGGCCCGTTGCGAAATTCAAAAACAATCAAAGTATACGTGGTTGTGTTTGTGTGTATGGCAACCAAGGCTCTCCATTTTGAGATTTGTTCCGACCTCAGCACCAATGCCTACCTTGCCTCCTTCCGTAGATTTGTGAGTTGAAGCGGGCAGCCGAGGTCGGTTCGGTCAGATAATGGCACGAACTTGGTCGGCGCAGCTAAAGTAAGTAAGTAAGACCAATGCTTGGCAGCAGGTGTCTGCCGAAGTCACAAAAAAATTTAGCACAAAAGCGGATAGTTTGGCACCACAATCCGCCAAGGGCAAGCCATTTCGGAGGGTTGTTTGAAGCTGCAGTGGGAAGCTTCAAGGGTTTTGTGAGAAGGATGTCAGCGGTTGTTAATCTGTCATATGAGGATTTCCATACCGCTGTATGTACTTGGGAAGCCATCCTGAACAATAAACCATTATACCCGTTGTCAGATAATAGTCACGATTTGCAGGTGCTGACACCCGCACATTTTTTAATCCAGCGGGGTTTATTAAATGCTCCGATGGGGAGAGGTCTCAGGGAAGATCTTCCTGCAACAAGGCGATGCCTACAGGTCCAGGAATTACAGCATCAGTTTTGGATAAAATTTGAACTAGATTACTTGGGCCATTTACAGAAACGATACAAATCGAAAAATCCAGGCCGCCAACTAGATCAGGAGGATTTGATTCTAATAAAGGAAAAGGATCATAGTCCCCTGAATTGGAAGGCGGCACGGGTCGTTGAGACGTTTCCGGATCCCAACGGTGTGGTGAGGCAAGTGAGATTAAAAACAACTGAACGGGATAACGTGAACCGTGCAGTGCAGCTTGTCCCATTACTACCGGAGGGTGGTAAGCTGCAACCGGATTTATCCGCAGACAGCAGGCCTAATCCGGGAGACGAAGCAGCAATCGAAGCAGCGTCTAGAACCTGTGGAGCCGTAAAGTTTAAAGGTGGCTTTCTGGCTCGAGCTGCCTTGATTCTGTGTTTGTTCTTTCTACCCGGCAGTTTGGCCTCCTCATCGGTAGAGCCGGTGTTAGAGTCAAGGAGTATTCATTTAGGCGATGTTCTAGTTAAGTGGTTCGAGTTAAAGTACATGGTGGCAACCTCAGTAAATTTAACCGCAGATTTAGAGGTCATAGTGGATCAAATGGAAAAATTTTAAAAAATATGTGCCAGACAAGTCAAACAGGACATCCAGGAACATTGCGGGACTCTGATAATCGCTAACGAGCAACAGGCTAAGGATGTAAACCAGAACCTTATTGCCGCTTGTAAACCCAATCGAGCTAAGCGGGCCCCAAGCGTGGTTCCGTTTATGGTAAAGGAGGCTGTGAAACTAGGGGTTAAGTACTTGCCAGCTGTGTTCGGCACGGGGGCAATGGTATACATGGGTTATCGAGATGCCGTGATCGGTAATGAAATAGAGAGCTTGCAGAATCAGCAAGCTAAAATCGCATCCTTGATGCTTAATATCACGGATCTCGAGTACCATCAGGTTGAGGGGCAGATTAATGCTGTTGTGGAGCGACAGGAAGTAGCAATGCTCCAACAAGAAATATCAGAATACTCAATGGAACTACAGTTCCTAATAGCAGGGATATGGGCCAAGCATCACCAGTTGAGTAAACTAAGACTAATAGGAGAGCTTACAGAATATGTAAAGCGAATAAATAAGGAGATTCCAGGGATGATCTTACCAAATTTGGATCATCCGGAGAGCATCTTTGACATTCATCCTCCTTCTGCATGGGTAAAAGACGATTTAGTCACTATTGAATTTCTAATCCCTCTGGCTTACAAAGAACGGTTTGCCCACGTAGCAGTAATTACTACCCACGATCATCAGAGCCTTACGTGGGATTTGGGTACGGCTGTACCGTTTCGGGGTTTATTCATGGGGCCTGGTAAAAATGACAAATTTTTCTTTGAGGAAGATGCAGTGGAGATTCTACACGGATTCTTTGAAACTAAGCTTGTTCGATAAGGACCGTCCTGCGCGCGAGAAATTGCAAAAGGAACAATAAATCTGCGGGAGTGGTGTTCTCTTAGGAGGTGGAGTAATGGCACTTTTGTGGCACGTTTAAAACCACAACTTGGGGCAGTGTTTAAGGGTCAGGTGAAGGAAATCCCAATAATCTGTAGTGAAACTTCTTTAGAGCTTCGGTTTCCAGTGTCCTTGATAGACTTGGCTCACTGCATACTCGACGTGGCCATGTTCAATATCACAGGGACTCCATATACCGTAGAATTGAATTGAACAGGAAAATTTGAGGCAGTAACTCCTCAATTTCACCAATTGAATAAGTTAGCAGTCGCCGCAAATATTTCGGTAGACAGGGATATTGGTATTTTGCGGCAGGAATTAGAAGCAACTTGGACCGGAATCAGATTTTCGGCAATACATCCCACACGGATTAATTGGAGGAGGTTTGTTGTTAATCGCAATCATTATCGGTGGTTTGATATGGGTAATTAAAAGACGAGGTAGAAATCCGGAAGAAGAACCTAGCTTCGTGAGTCACCTATCCTTGGAAGATAGAAGGCCAGGGAGTTGGCGGGAGTCAGGGAAGCAAACCAGGAGCGAAGGAATCACCACTTCAATCGTATGAGAAAATATATCAAGAAGGTGCACTGTATATCCATGTCAATTTGTATAAATCATGAAAATCATTTTTTGTAAATATAGTAGTTGAAGTGAGTATCTAGTTTTCACGGCAATGTAAATATATTCCATGTCACGAATTAAGGTTCATGAATTAGCTTTCACGACAATGTAAATATATCCCATGCCGCGGCCTAAGATTCATGATCCTTACTGTTTTTCATTTAATGCATGTTTGATTTTAGTATTGCTGTTGGGTAACTAACGAAAATTCAGTAGTATTAGTTTACTAAACTAAGAAAAGTGGAAAATGGACGAAATGACGTCGTTTGGGGAGCACCATTGAACCGATGTTGAAAAGTTGTAAAGTAGCTTCCATCTAAAAATTGTAAGGAAGTTACTAGTAAGTAAAATTGAACTGATATTATTACTTTGTAAAGTAGCTTCCATCTAAATCTTGTAAGGAAGTTACTAATCAACAGAAAATTAAATAGAAAGTGTTATTACTTTGTAAAGTAGCTTCCATTTAAAAAACTGTAAGGAAGTTATTAATGAACAGGAAATTTGAATTGTTACTTCGCAAGGTAGTTTTCAAAACAAGGGAGAATTTTAAAGTGAACAATCATTACCGCAACTGATAAGCATCATGTAAAGATTTTTGTAAGCTTGGTAAAACTGTTATGTATATTCCGTAAGAAATAACTTTGTAACATTAGAAAATAAGTGCGAAGTCTACACGTCTTGTAATTCGTTATGTAATTCGTAAGAAAAAATCTTTTGTAATAATAGGTAATAAGTTCAAAGACCACAAGATTTACTCATCTGGCACAAGCAGATCAACAGAAGTCACTATAACGGGCATCAAAATCCTACGACTCAGCAGGAAGCTTTCTCGGGTGGGAGAATGTTTGAGCTATTTCCCACAAGCCATCGATCGCCTAAGTCCGCATCAACATCACCAGCAGTGATTGCTGCAAGGTCAGCGTGCGTTGCTGAATGGTCAAATTTCACAACAAACAATAGCAACCTTGCCCATGTGCTAATGTGCAACATACCCATTTGCTAATGTGCAACTTGCAAGCGATTCCGTGTTTCGGCTTGCTACTGAGCTATGTCGCCACCAGCACCATAGCACGTGAGTATATTCTGACGACATCGTCCATCGGCTGATTGTTGTGTTTACTGTTTTTTTTTTATCGGAACTTACAAACAAAGCTTCTTGACCTGAGCAATAATGTAAGTTCCGGGTTGTTGCGAATGGACTTGGTGACCGAGGGCATTTAAGCTGTATCGAGGCGGAAATGGATTGGAGTTGTTTTTAGCAGTTTTAGGAGTCTACGAAGTAATGGAGTAATCGAGATTAAACGAGTGGTCGAGTATCTAGGACAGTTAGAAAGTTGGTCTAATATAAGGAAAATTAGTATAGTATTAAAAGATCAATAAAGTGTTAGTGATAGAAAAGAAGAGTGTTTGTTCCTTTATTGCAACCGCTGGAACTTCAAAAACAATTGGTAAGACCTTAACTTTGTCACTTTTTATCCTTTTCACAGCTTTACTCCACAGCGAGGGATAACGGGCCAGGACTCCATCGCTCCCAAGAATTAAGCGCGGAGAGTTTAATACTGGACTGGACTTGGGTGCGATCTGCGCCCTATTAGATGACTCCCAAACAACTGTTGTTCCTTTTAATTTTTCATATGTTTGGTCTTTGATTGGGTCAATGGTTTCAACGTTTAGTTCTTCCGGGGTTGCGTAATTGAATTTTAATTTGTTCCCGTTTATGATTATTGTGCCATTAGATATATCGATTATTGCTCCTAATGGGTGAAGTAGATTTTGACCGAATATTCCCTTAAATGATTTTTCTGAGAAGTTCATTATATTCCATAGAATTTTATGGTTGGATGGCATGTTGAATTCTTTGGGCATCTCCGTCTTCATTTTAAATTGTACATGGAAATTTTCTCCTAATCCGTTTATTATTATTGGGGTATCTAGTTTTATTCTTTCAAATTGTTGTAAACAATATTGGTCTAGGCTGGAGGTTGTAGCGCCTGTATCTATCAGTACTGGTAACACTTTGTCGTTGATGGAAAGGTTTATTATTGGTAGAGGTATTATTCTGAGACTAAGTCCTGAAAGTTTTGTTCTGATTGGATGGTTTGGGTATCCATTTTTAAAAAGTGACTTCCATTTCTGGGGTCCGAATTTGGTCTAGGGGTATATTCTGATATGTGTTTGGGATTAGTTATTTGAGTTCGCATACTTGCGTCGGGAGTTACTGTTATATGGGTTTTGTTTCCTTTTTATTAAGGTTTTGTGTAAACACAAAACCTTATTAAAATCGGTTTACCGTCTGTCTGTCTGTCTGTCTGTCTGTCTGTCTGTCTGTCCGTCTGTCTGTCTGTCTGTCTGTCTGTCTGTCTGTCTGTCTGTCTGTCTGTCCGTCACACGCATTTTTCTCGGAGACGGTTATAGCGATTGACACCAAATTTGGTAGAAAGGTGGGAACTGTGAACGCTCACGTATACAGTGAATTACATCCTTTTACGTCGAATTTAAGGGGGGGTCCCCATACATGGAAAAAGGGGGTGTAAAATTTTTTTTCATCAAATATAGTCATGTCGGGTATCAAATTAAAGGTCTCGATTAGTACTTTTCAAAGCCGATCTTAGTTTTGACATTCGTTGGAAGGGTGGGGAGCGCGGGGGGTTGAAAGTGATCACTTCTTTAAGGGGGCCATTCTCAGAAACTGCCAAACCGAAAAATCTGAAAAAAATCAGGAGGCTGCCACTATATGGTGCCTGGGCTCCGAAATACCTTCCATGCCGATATCTGTTTAAATAAAGTTAATAATAGTATATTCTTACAATTTTTTGCAATTGGTTAGAAACCCCCCTTATGTTCATCCTAGTACCATGAAATTTTGCTGTGATATAGGCTATAATATAGAGCATGATCCTACCAGGTTTGGTGGAAATCGCACTATTACTAACAAAGTTATAATACCTCAAATTTGTTGCTTCTTTGAAAATTGAAGACTATGAATGTCAATATCACCCGAAAGTGGATACTCTCACATAATATATGGATATATAACGTGCTACATACTAAGAAATACACAAAACCTTTCGTACCTGAAGCGTCCAGCTTCCGGTTTCCCGACTTGTTTTTTATTAAAATCGGTTTACTGTCTGTCTGTGTGTCTGTCCGTCACACGCATTTTTCTTGGAGACGGTTATAGCGATTGACACCAAATTTGGTAGAAAGGTGGGAATTGTGAACGCTCATGCATACAGTGAATTACATCTTTTTACGTCGAATTTAAGGGGGGGGGACCCCATACATGCAAAAGGGGGGTGAACAATTTTTTTTCATCAAATATAGTCATGTGGGGTATCAAATTAAAGGCCTCGATTAGTACTTTTCAAAGCCGATCTTAGTTTTGACATTCGTTGGAATGGTAGGGAGCGTGGGGGTTGAAATTGATCACTTCTTTAAGGGGGCCATTCTCAGAAACAACTAAACCGAAAACTCTGAAAAAAATCAGGAGGCTGCCACTATATGGTGCCTGGGCTCCGAAATACCTTCCATGCCGATATCTGTTTAAATAAAGTTAATAATAGTATATTACTACAATTTTTTGTAATTGGTTAGAAACACCCTTAAGTTCATCCTAGTACCATGAAATTTTGCAGTAATGTAGGCTATAATATAGAGCAAGTTTGGTGGAAATCGCACTGTTACTAACAAAGTTATAATACCTCAAATTTGTTGCTTCTTTGAAAATTGAAGACTATGAATGTCAATATCACCCGAAAGTCGATACTCTCACATAATATATGGATATATTACGTGCTAGGTACTAAGAAATACACAAAACTTTTCATACCTGGAGCGTCCAGCTTCCTGTTTCCCGACTTGTTTGTAATTATTACCATAATAGTTAGTATTTGTTCTTGTATTTTGGAATGTATGTTGGTTAGGTATGAAATTATTATTCAGGGGTAAGTAATTTCTAGTTTGATTGTCTACAGTCTTATATGGGTTTTGATAAGTTTTATTGTAGTTGGAGTTATTATAGTTGTTCTTTGGTTTATATTTGTACGGTCTAAAGTCTTGTTTTATTACTGTCGAGTCAATTCTGTCTGCTGTTTCCTGCAAATAATTATAAGCTCCTGTAATATTATTTGGTTTTATTGAGTACACTGCCCATGCTTCTCCTCGGGGTGTTACTTCTTGAAATTTCCTAAGGATAATTTTGTCTACGTTTTTATGATTATAGGCAAGAGCTTCTAGTGTATTAGGATCTTGTTAATATTTTAAATGAAATGTGTTTTCTATATTTAATAGTCTGTTATAAGTTTCGTATATAGAGTAATTTCTTTTTTGGTTTTCCTTATAACTGGTAGTTTTTGCCAATTTGAGCAGTAAAGATTAGTACGAATCTGATACTCAAAATTCTTGCCTAAACCTATCTTTTACAGAATACCAATCTTTTTCAGGTAAACTTAAATATAGTTTTTATGCTGGTCCTTTTATTCGCTGGATGAGGATTCCGTATACAAAGTTTCTTTCGTCTCCTATTTCTACCATTTGCAGAGTTTTTTCCACATGTGTAAGGCTTGTTTCTCTCCTTCGAATACTGGTGCATTTTCTGCTGCTATGACTTCTATTATTGGTAATGCGAAGGGTTGTGATTGGATTGTTGTCCCTGAACTTGATGTATTTGGTTCATATGCCATTTTTAATTTTTTTTGCTGATTTGATTGTATAAGACTATCCGTCTGGTGTTATTGTGTTTTATTAATTCTTCCTCGTTTCGGTGTTTTGGGTTGGTGAAGGGTTTCGGTAAAGGTACTTTTGTGTAGATTTACGTCTTACCTTCGTTTTACGATGCCTGGATCTACTAGGTCGAGATCCCTTGGTAACGGTAATGTTCTCAATGAACTGGATTTACAGTTGGACTTCAGCGCTCCCGTAGGCGTACTCGCCACACCAGATGCTTCCGAAGTTAGTAGCACTAATAATCACTATCGGTGTTATTGTGTTTATTTTACTTTATTCCAAATCAGTTTTGTTCTAACCTGGTTGGCAGGGAACATTCGTAATATTCTCCTGTGGCAATGCTAGCCCCATTTTTGCTAACTTAGTTAGTTATTAGTTTTAGGTAGGTTGCCCGATTATTACGGTTGTTTTTTTTTATTAGTTTTGCGCTCCTGTAGGCGTACTCGCGCCACTAGGTGCTGTACCGAAACCAATTGTCACTACCGAATTCTCAAGGTAGTTGGTTTTACGTTAGCGTTTGTTACCTTGCTGTATTTTGTGGTAGCTTAGTGATAACCGGAACTGAAAACCGCACGACTGCGCAACTTATGTTGTCTGCTCCCTCGAGTGGGAAAAAAAGCAACAGAGTTAGAGACATAACTTTTATTTGCTCCTTATTCTTTCGAAGTTTTCCTAGAACTAACTTATCTTTAGTACAATTATTACTTAAATACTATTTCTAACAAAGGGCACAAATTGCTGATCTTGCAATCTTGCCTTATCTGATTTTTTTCAGTAACTCTATTCTTTCAATGACTCATTGCTGAGTATGCATTTTATATTCCTTCGCCTCTGAAGGTGTTTATGTTATTTGATATTGCCGATTTTTTCTTTATGCTTCAAGTATTGGATATTCAGTCTTATCTTATTATGAGTCATTGATGTCTATTGTATAGGGTAAGCGTTCCATGCAACCATATATATATATATATATATATTTTTTTTATGGATCGAGGTGGAAATCTTGGAAAGACGCTGCTGTGCCAGGTTGCTGCAGTGTGTGGGATTCGCACCCACTAAAACCACCCCCACTCTTTCACCCCTCCCCGCGGGACCACCTTGAAGTGTTACGGGGGAGGCTCTAGTTCGCTATACCAGCTCGTCACGTCACGTCTCCGTCGCGCCGCCTTCCGAGCTCGATCCAACTCCAGGAGTTTTGTCTGCACCACGGCTACTGCCTCATTTACCGCCATCTAGTTTTCCTCCGACTTCTGCATCTCTTCCACCAGGTTGGAACGCTCGATGTCCGCCCCTAAGATGCTGTCCAACCTCCTTTTCTGCTGCAGAAAACTGGGACAATGGCACATAACGTGCTCCGTGTCCTCGGGTGTAGCACCGCATTGAGGACAGTTGGGAGACTCGTCCAAATCGAAGCGATGCAAGTACTTCCTATAGCCACGGTGTCCCGTAAGGAACTATGTCAGGTGGTAATTCAATTCTCCGTGCTTTCGGTCGACCCATTTCTCGATGCACGGGATCAATGTATGGGTCCACCGGCCTTTGTCGGAGTTATCCCACCGCTGTTGTCACTTGCCACACAGCTCCCCCTGATGGCTTTTCGGAAATGCGCATTCGCCTCTTCTGGATTTGCCTTCCGATTTTCGTAGAGCCTGCGCCTCGCTCGCTAGCAGATCTATAGGGATCATTCCTGCGATGACACATATTGCCTCCGTCGACGCCATCCTAAATGCGCTGCACACCCTTAGCGCAATTGGCCGGTATGCCGAACTTATCTTTCTCCGGTTGACAGCGTGATTCAACGCTCCCGCTCAAATAGGGGCTGCGTATAGCAGGATCGACCTCACCACTCCCGCGATGAGTAGCCTGCGACTATACTTCGGCCCTCCCACGTTAGGCACCATCCTTGCGAGGGATGAGCTGGCATTTGCTGCCTTCTTTCGCGCATCATACAAGTGTCCCTTGAAACTCAGCTTGGCATCGATCATCACCCCCAGTTATTTGACAACGAGACGACCTCACGGTTACCAACCCGGATGGTAACCGTGTTGTCCTTTCTACGGTTGGTAATGAGGACCGCATCCGTCTTGTCGTCCGCCATTCGTAACCATGCCTTATTGATATGAATGGCTTCATTTGCATAAAGCTCCACGTCCTCGGGATGCTTTGCAATTGCAACTGCCGCCAGGTCGTCCGCAAAACCAATCAGCGTTGTCTCCTCCGGCACGCGAACGCCAAGCACTCCGTCGTACATTATGTTTCACAGCAGTGGTCCCAATACAGAACCTTGAGGCACACCTATTGTCACATTGTACTCCGTCGGCCCGTCGTCCGTCTCGTACCAGAGAAGTCTGTCTGAAAGCTAACTCTCGATGAGCCGAGCCAAGTAGGGGATGGGTTTTGTTTTGGATCGTCGATACTTCTTTAAGGCTGACCAAAAGATAAGAAGTATCGCCACGATGGCCAGGCTATATCCAAGTGCGTAATGGTGGATGTGATGGCTGTTTATCCTATCCGGAGGCAGCGGCTGTTGAGCATGTTGAAATGAGAGTTGTTTGATGATCTCGTTCCAATCAGAATCCCTTGTGTAAAATACTGTAAACTTATCCACATTATCATTGCCTACTACGCAATATTTTCTCTAAAATACTGTAAAACTTATCCACATTATCATTGCCTACTATGTAATATTTTCTCTAAAATACTGTAAATTCATATGTACAGGCCTACTAAGTATAGGTAAAAATTATATAAAATAGGAAATATGAATTGAAAATATATAGTTCTTTAGAACTATCAAACATAATCACAACGTGTTTTATTCTGTGGAGTCCAGGCAATTGCTGCTCCCAAAATTCACACTACGTGGTTAAATTATTGTGGAGTTCAGGCAATTGCTGCTCCCAAAGCTGGTTAGTCTGGAGTTTGGCATTTAGCTGCTCCGACTATCCATAAACTCATTGCATTTAAAAGAAAAGTAAGTTAAAGAGGAATTATCAAGTGGACTTGTGTTAATGAGTAACTCCGTGGATGATGGTTTGATGGAGTCACCTTTGTTGAGTGTCATCCGGGTAAGGTTTGCCGATGGTGTAAACGTGGAGTTTAAACTTGTAGTAAATGTGGACAGTCCCCTGATCGTCATGGTTTCGTATTTTATTTCGCATTGGGGTCGTAATCATAATACGCCGCTCCCTTGTAGAGTTTGGGTAATGACTTCCGTTCCACATATTGTATCGAAGATTCGGGTTCCTCCTAACGTATAAATCCATGTGTTTTCCTGGTGGGCCTGAATCCAAAAGTTGGTGTTGTTGATGGGTGCCCAAACACATTGCATGGATGATGGTTCCTGATGATTCAAAAGAGCAAGTTCGCACTGGTTGATACTGGACTGTTTATTATATAGTGGATGATGTTGGACGCACAGGAATATATTGTCTGCAGTAGTTGTACATTTGTCCAGTTCGTCTTGGCTGATGGGGTAGTATTGACTCCTTTGGAGATTTACCAGTAAGTACCGTGTTGATGTTTGAATGAGATACGACCTTTGGACTCGTTGAATAGGAACAGGTAATAGGTTGAATAGCTGAAATTCCTCAGAATTGATTAGTGGCAATTTCAACTGGAAAATAACAAAGCTCTTTGTCATTTGAGTATGTACAGAAAACGTCTTGTACAGTGAAAGATCTCCAATCGTTCGACTAATCGGAATCCTTAGATTCGGACGAAGAGTCTTCTGAATGAGTGTTATTTGCTCTTGGAGTTGTTGTGGCGTCACTAGTAATGGATTAATGGTTCCGTGTTGCAAATCGAGCATTATATCCTATAACGCCCTTTGGGTATCTTGGTAAGTTTGCAGCGCCATCATAGTACGGATACAAAATGTAGTGAAAATTTGTTGCTGAGTTGCACTGCTAACTCCTCCAGAGAGCTGTTTCAAATAGTCATTTATCGCCTTAAACTGTTCTTGGATGTGAATTCTCTCCCTTTTGAAAAGATTTGTGGTGGTCTCAAGGAGCGATGTTTGATTTTTCATGAGTGTGTGTAAATAGTGTTCATTTCCTCTCGATTTTTCAATTTCACCTTCTAGATATGCTGCGTAGTCTGAGTCTAGAATCCTGAACAGTTTATTAGCTATATTGCCCACGATATCTAATGGTGATCTTCTATTTCTGGTGAGATAGTTTCCTTCTTCGTCTCCCTTGTGTAGGATTTCGTTTAACCGCTCGATGTGAGCTAGCTGGTGCTCGAATTGGTGCAGAGTTTGGTAGCATACTTGACCCTGAATGGTAACCGCAGCGCAAAACTCCTTCATGTTGGATGTGCCCTTGCGTATGCCATCCAACTCCTCCTAATAGTTTTTTAGGTCATAGAAGGTAATGATGTTCCATTCACTTGTTATTAACTTCGCTTGCCCGATTGTTTCGAAGTATATTCCAGGATCTTTGGTGAATGGTGTGACGATTATAGGTGAAAATGTGGCTCTTACGATCGAAAGGATAAGTAAAGTTATCAAGGCTGTCGCTAACATGGACGTAGAGCGCCGCCGTCTGCTGAGACCTTCAGTAGTTACTGATTCTGGCTCTTTCTCTTTCCAAGTTGTGCTCCAATTTGAGTTGATTGGTAAGAAGCTACCTCGATTAGGATGGTATTTCTTCAAGCGTTTAGGGTTGATTTTTTCTGTATATTCGTCTGATGTTGCTGGGTTGACTTTATTAAGGGTTTCAGATTCCTTAACTAAAGGACAAAGTTTATGTATCGCCCTTCGGAAAATGCCACTGCTGGTTTTAACGTCTGCGACTCTACATCGACCATCACTTCCTTGACTGGTCTTCACTATCCTTCCTAATTGCCACTTCAGAGGAGGGGCATTTTCATTCTTGATTAGAACTAACATGTCCAGTTTGACGTTACCACTGCCCAGGTTCCACTTAACACGTTGTTGTAGCTCGCAAAGGTACTCGATTGACCATCTGCGCCAAAATTCGTGACGGATGTGTTGCACAAGTTCCCACCTAGTGAGTAAGTTTGGATTGGTGTCGCATGCACGATTATGAATTGTTGTGGTGAGTGGTTCTCCGAGGAAGTGTCCTGGCGTCAATGCGGTCATGTCGTTAGGGTCATTTGATAATGATAGTATTGGACGCCAATTAAGCACTGCCTCGGCCTTCGTGGTGACAGTGCATAGATCTTCGTATGTTAAGGACGCTGAAGATATGGTCTTTTGTATTAATTATTTTGCTAATTTGACTGCCGTCTCCCAGATTCCTCCGAAGTGTGGACTGCGTGGTGGAATAAAGTGGAATTGAATGTCCTTTTGAGTTGTTGCCGTAGTAATCCGCTCCTGGGAGTGTTCATCTTGAAGTAGAGTTTTCAACTCTTCTAACTGATTGCGTGCACCAACAAAGTTTCTAGCGTTGTCGCAATATATATTTTGGCAGCAACCGCGTCGCGCGATAAACCGTTTTAAGGCAGCAATGAAACCATCGGTTGACAAATCAGAAAATGCCTCTAAGTAGCAGGCCTTGGTTGTGAAGCAGCAAAATACGCAGATATATGTTTTTGTCTGTCGTTTTCCTCGAATTTTATAATGGGTGAAAACGGGACCACAGAAGTCTATGCCAATGTTGATAAATGGTCTGGCTGGTTGAACCCGAGCATCAGGAAAAGTTCCCATGAGCTGTTTGCATGTTTGAGGGTTCAGCCTGGAGCATTGAACGCATTCGTGAACAACTGCGGATGATAAACCTTTGTCTCGAAGAATCTAAAATTGTTGCCGTGCTGTTGCTCGCAAAGCTTGAGTTGCAATGTGTAAGTTATCCTTGTGGAGATCGAGAAGTAAAAGCTTGGTAAATGGATTCGAAGTAGGTAAGATTGCAGGATGTTTTGCAGTGTATGGTATAGTGGCGTTTTGTAGTCTTCCTCCAACTGTAATGATGGAGTTATTGTCCAAGAACGGTGTGAGTTTAGTGAGTTTATTCTTTGAATCGATTGACCGTTCCCGTCGTAATTGTTTGATTTCAGCCTTGAATTCCTTTACTTGCATGTACCTTATAATGAGTGTCAGTGCTTCCTCTAATTCTGCGACTGAAAGAAACCTATGACCCACCCTCTTTTCCTTGAAGCATTCGATTGCTCGTAGGACTGTTGCAATGATTCGTTTCAGATAGGTGAAGGAATTTCGGTGGTCGATCCTGTCGATAAAGTGATCGGTAACAGCGCTAGTTGCGAGGACCGTACGAATTGTTTTTTGCTCTAGAAGATCCTTTGGTTCTTTGATAACTTCACATAGCCAGCTAATCTCTGGTTGTGAAAGAAATTCGGGGCCCTGAAACCATATTTTTGAATTGATGAGTTCACTAGGTCGGGCACCTCTGGATACCAAGTCAGCAGGATTGTGTTTCGTATTCACATATCGCCAGTATTTGTTAACTCTTGTATTGATGAAATTCTGTTTGCCACAAAGGTGTGAAACGATGAGGGCCTGGATTGCGTCCAAGCTAAGATGATCTGCGAATCTGTCCAATAGTGTATGCTGCCGATGACCATGTTGAGGATTTTTGTTACACGATCTGTTAGACGAGCCATAAGAGTTGCTGCACATAATTCCAGTCTTGGTAGAGTGATAGTTTTCACTGGAGCCACTCGACTTGGAAGAGAGAAGTCTCACCTTTATATCTCCACGGTTATTTATACTGCGTAGATATATTACCACACCGTACGCCCTTTCACTAGCATCGGAGAAAGCGTGTAGACTGACTGTGGCATTTTTCGTTTCCAAATATCTGGGTATTCGAATTCTGTTAAGATCTGCAAGTTCCAGGCGGAATTGAAGCCACCGAGTGTGAAGTCCCATTGGTATGGCTTCATCCCAATCAAGTTTTAGTGCCCACAATTCCAGTAGAAATATTTTGTCCAGTGTAATTGCTGGATTGACAAATCCTAATGGGTCGAATAATCGTGATGTATCACTCAAAACCGTCCGTCTTGTTACCTTGGTTGGCTCGTTCCAAACGGTGGTTATGCGAAAATGATCTAACTTGGGGTTCCAGGTTAACCCTAACGTTTTCACGCCTTCATCCGTTGACTCGTCGACAGCAAGCTCCACTTCTCTGTCTTTGCTCGGTATTGATGAAAGCAACCGTACATGGTTGGCGCACACTTACCGAGGTTGAACCCAACTGACTGCAACAATGTTTTTAACTCATCCTGAATTTTTACAGCTTCCTTGAGGTTGTTGCTTCCTTTCATGACATCGTCCACGTAGAAATCCTTGATTGCGCTCGATGCAAGTGGATGTGATGTATTTGCCAATTCTACCAAACATCGTGTTGCTAGATAAGGTGCGCCCGTTGTACCATAAGTAACTGCCTTCACGCGATAGTACCTCAGGTCTTCATCAGGGGTTGTAGATAACTGTCCTCTGTGCTGAAATTTACCTGGCGCTGAGAAGGCAAACTTATGTTTTCTGAATCGTAGAAGGATTGAAAATAGGTCATCTTGCATTGTAGAACCCTTGAGCATGATGTCGTTGAGTGAAATGCTATTCGATGTCTTTACTGAAGCATCGAACACAACTCTGAGTTTGGTACTGCTGCTAGATGGCTTGAGGACACAATTGTGGGGAAGAAAAAAGTTAACCTCTGGAATTGGAGACTTGACTTCCTCCATGTGACCCAGAGAAGCGTATTGTCTGATGAATTCTGTGTACTGCTTCTTCAGGTCTTGTTGTTTTTGAAGCTTCCTTTCAAAAGCAAGGAAGCGCCTAATTGCTAAATCCATTTGACTGACCAAATATGGATGGATTCTGGCACAGGGGTAACTTCACTTCAAATCGTCCCTCTTCGTTACGGCAAAGATTAACTGCCGGTTCTTCTGCTTTGGAGTTCACTGTCAATGGTGCTTTTTCAATAGACCAGAACCTCTCCATGTGTCGGTCACATGGTCCCTCAGTTGATTCGTTTGTCGATACGCGGCCTAGCACAACCCATCCGAAAACGGTATTCTGTAAAGTTGGAAGATTTAGGCCTAACTTTATTTGGCCAATGGACAGAAGCTCACAATAAAACTCTGCTCCCAATAGTAGGTCGATTCGCTTTAGAGTATTAAATCTCCAATCAGCAAGATGAATATTCTGCGGAATTGGCCACGATGATACATCAATGAATGATGGTAGTTGGATAGAAGCAATTGTTGATACAGCATATGCTTCCACTCGGGTCGAGTAAGGAATGATTTGAAGAAACGGTGATGCTCACTCTTTTTGAAGTGCGTGTTTCTGTCGCTCATATTCCGCAATTGTTGACATTTAAATTTAGCCCGGATAGTTTCAACTTCTTGAGCATTCGACCGCTGATGAAGTTGAGCTGAGATCCGGAATCGAGAATGGCTGTACATGTTTCGAGAGATCCTAGATGATTGGTAATATTTACCGAGGCAGTTCCCAACAAAGCGTAGGTGCTACAAATGGCCTCTTGGAGTGGGCTGTCAGCACAGTGTCGCTAGGTTTGATGGACGGGAAGTTATTACTGGGCACCGCTTGCATCTTCGAATTGGTATCGACCCTTTCTTGGTGCAGCAAGGTATTGTGCCTACCTTGACATTTGGAGCAGCTTCTCGATGTACAGTTGCTTACAGCGTGCCCGGTCTTCAAACAATTGATGCACAGTTTAAGCCCTTTGATTGTAGTGAAGCATTCGTGTGGTGTTAGTTGGAGAAGTTGCTCGCAGTTAAAGACCTTATGGTTCCCCTTGCATACTTTGCAGCACTCGCCAGAAGTAGATGACACCAAAGATGCCGACTTAGCCTTTGGGTGCTTCTCCTTGCCCAATGCCTCCAATGACTGAAACCTTGTTTCCATGAATGCGAGAAACGATAGTCTGTAACTCGCGTAGATGCCGGAGTGATTGCTCATACAAAGTATGTGTTGCTCTGTCGATGGGATCCCAACCTTCTGTTGGGATGTCCAAATTCGCTAGACCTATCAGCCACTCTTTGGTAGTGTCATGAGATCCCTTTATGGATAAGGCGGATTCATTTACAATAGCTGATTGTGTCACGAATCTGTCGATTAATGATGAAACCAAGAGTCGTTGGTTGTTATATCGTGCCTGTAGGGTTTCCCACGCAATTGTGTAGTTGCCATCAGAGAGATGGAGATGACGAATCAGGCGTTCAGCTTCACCAGTGACGTTGTTCTTTAGATACCATATCTCCTGAGCATCGCCCAGTGGTTGATCGGGGATAATTTGTTTGAACAAGTCGTGGAACTGCTTCCACTTCAAATAATCACCATCGAATTTGGATATGGTGATCTTTGGTAAGCTAACTGCAACCTGTGTAGTGTGCACGACTGTGACTGGCCTTCTTTTTAGGCACTGGTTGAGAAAGATGATCGCCTCTTGAATTGCATCTTCACTATTGAGATATGTACTTGGCGTGTAGCCAAATGCTGTCACGTCGTCGGCACTTTTACATATGGCTTGATGCAGTCCCCGAGCATCGTCCCAGAATCGGTGGAGAGTGGACAATTTTACCTCGTAAAATTGCCTCGGTTGTCCGACTTCTATGCTGTCAATCCCATTGATGAGGTGTACTATTGATTGTATAATAACACTTTGCCGCCTGATGAGATTTTTGATGCGTTATTTGTCAGGTGTAGGGGAATCCATTTCCTCCAGTGGTGCATTTGGGGTTTTGAAGTGCTGAACGTCATCCTTCGCCTCTGTTGATACGGCTGATCCGGATGGTGACGATGCCTCCAAATTATGCAGGAGTTGCTGGATGTTCCTTTTCACCTTTATGTATTCCGCACTGACCTTGGCCAAATACTGTTTCTCGAAGTACGGATGCTGCGAATACGTCCCGGCATGAGGTTCCAGTTCTGTGTTGTTGATGTTGAAGGTTGTCCACAACTGCTCCAACTGCTCGAGCTTGGCCCTCAGGTATTCGGGAGTTTTCGGGCCGGATGGGTCCTTCCGATAGTTTGTAACAAGGCGTTGGAACTCATCCCCCAACTCCTTTTGCTTGCTTGCAAGGAGATATAGTTGCGATTCGTCCATCAGGATGTCTGAAAACGACGAAACTTACCAAAGTTTATTAAACGTGACGTATCATGTCGAGGTCACCAAATGTTTAGGAAGTCGCTGGCTTCCTTATCAGACGGCGTTTCGTCTGGCAGTGAATTCAGTATGTAGAAGAATATTGATCATTTTATTTTTGAACAACTTAGTTTATACAAAGCAAACTTAAAATTATTTGCTGACACCCTTTGAGAATTATTTCAAATTGTTATCATGGTTTCAAATTTTTCTGAGAATTTTTAGTCTAGTCTAAATGTTTTGTCTAGCTATCAGGTAACATTAATAAGATGGTACGTGTTTGTCTCAAGTGAATGTAGTATGATCATTATGAGACTGGAATGTTTGAATTGAATGTTATATGATCATTATGAGAATGGAATGTTTGAATGTTACATGATCATTATGAGAGATAGATTAGAGCTAATAATAAATGATAGATTATTAGGGATAATACTAAATGATAGATTATTAGGGATAATACTACATGATAGATTATTAGACACCCAGTTTGGCTAAAGCGCCCTTAATCCAACCCCAGTTGGCTGAGTTAAAAGCATTTTTGACGGCCAGCGTCACCAAAGCACAGCATTTGCCCTTGGCCATTGCATTTCGAGCCAATTCCACGACCTTTGCTACTGCATCGACCGTAGAACCGGCTCGCCGAAACCCATATCGCCGGGAGCAGCCTGTTGTATACCACCCTCTCCAACATCTTCTCCATGGTGTCTAAGAGACAAATAGGATGATATGAAGAGGGCACGCCGGATGATTTTTGGGGCTTCGGTAGCAACACCAGCTTCTGCCTCTTCCACTGGGCGGGAAACGCTCCTTCCACCATCCACGATTCGAATGTGTTTGCGAACCACCTTGGTCTGGCCTTGACCGCCACCTTCAGAGCCTTGTTCGGAATTCCATCCAATCCCGGAGCCTTGCTATCCCCAGTACGTCTGCAGATTTCCCGAAGTTCCTCTTCGGTAACATCAGGGATCGAGAAGGCGTCCTGCTGAGCTGCCAGTTGGGGTTCTCTTTCGTCCTGCTCCTGCTGTGGGAAAAGAGTTGCAGTTATTTGCAACAAGGGCCGTGGGCATGTCACCTGAGGTTATTTTCGCCCGCGGATCTTCTTTATTACAACTTAGTAGGCTGTACCCCACGGATTCGTATTAGCCTCCATGCAGGGCTTCTGGTAGTATTACCGTTTAGCGTTACTGCATTATTTCAGTTTATATTTGTATTAACATTATTTGTATTTTTATCACAATCGCCATGCTATTAACATAGTATGCTGGTCCCAAGCCCAGGTAAAGGAGGAGGTTTTGAGGCAACGTACTCTGTACTATCCTCAGTAAAA
The DNA here is from genome assembly GCF_905115235.1 of Hermetia illucens. Classification (NCBI taxonomy): domain Eukaryota; kingdom Metazoa; phylum Arthropoda; class Insecta; order Diptera; family Stratiomyidae; genus Hermetia; species Hermetia illucens. The sequence continues at coordinate 92,644 of NW_024037035.1, read as the reverse complement.
CAAAAATAAAATGCTGAGATCAGGGAAAGAGATAAATAGAGTATAGTTATTCTATAGTTATTCTACTATGCTAAATCCTACCTGATCTCTCTTGGTGACAGACCCTGCGACAGGTCGACCAAGAAAATGCATAGAATGTCGTTACAAACATGATGATCGGATTAAGTCACAGGCCTCGGAGAAATGCTAGGGCGTCCACCTCAGTCGACGCGGCAGGACGGGCCCCGGTCCTGTCGAGAAATGGGCAAGGGTTCTTGACGCATGGACGGTGTCAGGACGTAAGCAAGTTAGTCCGCACACAACGAACAAAACAAATACGTGTCTGCACGCTAAATGTTGGTACCCTAACTGGAAAGACCGAGGAACTCGCAAGAGCCCTTCGGAAAAGGTGCACTGACATCTGCGCTCTGCAAGAAACCCGATGGTCTGGTTCCAAAAGCTGCGACATTGAACGCGAACGCGGTAAAAACGGCTACAAACTTCTCTATTTTGGTAACCCACACACTCAATATGGTGTTGGCATTGCCATCTCAGAGGGTTTCCGTGATCCCATTAAAGAAGTCGAACGATTTGATGATCGGCTGATGAAGCTCACCATTATATCAGCTGATCGCACTATTCACTTCTTCACTGCGTATGCACCACAGACAGGCCGACCTGATGCCGAGAAAGATGCCTTCTGGCAACTTCTCGATGAAAAGACTTGTCACGTGCCTGCTGACGATTACATAATCATTGCCGGCGACCTTAATGGTCATGTGGGTGAAAAGGCAGACGGTAACAGGTGCCATGGGGGAAAGGGGTTCGGAGCGCGCAACGAAGGTGGCGAGCGTATAATCGATTTTGCGGACACCCATGACCTTGTACTTATGAATACATGGTTCATCAAACGATTGTCTCATCTTCCCACATTTTATAGTGGGAACAATAAAACGCAAATCGACTATATTCTCATAAGACGTCAACATTTTACCACTGTCACTGATTGCAAAGTCGTTCCCTATGAGACCATCGCACCTCAACATCGGCCGTTGATTGCTGTCCTGCGAATTAAGCCACCGATAAAACGGCGTGAGGAACGCACTGGCCCGCCGCGCATTAAATGGTGGCGATTTGGTGAGAAGAATGAAGAAACGGTCTCACTCATACGATTGCCAACCATTACGAATGTGGAAGAATCATGGAACCAAATGAAAGACACGATCCACAAAGCGGCCTCTGCAACCCTCGGGGTCACCAAGCCGGGTAAGCGGTACATCAACCGAGATACTTGGCTTTGGAATGATGATGTTGAAATGAAGGTCCGTGAAAAGAAACGCCTCTACCACAAATTTCTCGACGATAAAACGCCTGCTAATTGGCAAGCGGTCGCTGTCACCCGAGCGAACCATTTCAAAAATCTTTACGATAAACTGGACACTCGGGATGGCGAGAGAGATCTGTACCGACTTGCTAAAAGCCGTGATGAACGCACACAGGATATCGAACACTTCTGTTGTGTTAATGACAAGAACGGTACTTTGCTTACTGATCGTCGAGCCGCGACGGATAGATGGCGAGAATACTTCGAGCAGATTTCAACTGAAGAATTTGCTCATCCTCCACTTCCACAATCATTGCCGACATTTGGCGCAGTTCCACCAGTCAGCGCAACTGAAGTCGAGGAGCCAATAAAACAAATGAAATCGGGGAAAGCAATAGGACCTGACGACATCGCATCTGAGCTCTGGAAAGCAAAGAGCTGGGACCCAACACCGTGGCTGAGTGAATTCTTTAACCGGGTTATTCAGGAAGGAAGAACACCATCTGACTGGCAAGAAAGTACCACTGTTCCAATATGGAAAAAGAAAGGTAGTCCAGCAGAATGTTCAAATTACCGTCCGATCCGGTTACTTTCCCATACCATCAAGATTTTTGAACGCATTCTTGACAACCGTATTCGCGAAATCGTTGAAATAACCGTGAATCAAGCCGGATTTGTCAAGAACTGCGGAACTACTGACGCAATACACGCTGCGCGGTTACTCATGGAGAAACACCGTGAGAAGCATCGCCCTCTTTACATTGCCTTTCTGGATCTAGAGAAAGCGTTTGACCGTGTACCACACGAACTCATCTGGTATGCTTTACGACAACACTTGGTGCCAGAAGAACTCGTGCGCTGGGTTCAATTGCTCTACCACGATCCGAAAAGTAAAGTTCGAAGTATGGCGGGTGTATCAAAATCGCTTCGTGTCTCTGTTGGAGTTCATCAAGGAAGTTCCCTCTCACCACTCCTCTTTGTCCTTGTTATGGACACCGTCACACGGGATATCCAACGTCCAGCGCCCTACACACTGCTTTATGCAGATGATGTTTTCCTAGCATCTGATAGCAAAAATGATCTCGAGCAACTTGTTCAAAAATGGAATGATCGCCTCATGCAACACGGTCTCAGATTGAATTTAAACAAAACTGAATTTTTGACGACTGATCCCCATGAAACAGGCACAATCACTGTCAGCGGCAGTGATCTGCCCAGATCTGAGCGATTTAAATACCTCGGGTCAACGCTATCAGCCAATGGAGAACTGCGTTATGAAATTTCTTCACGCATTAACGCAACCTGGATGAAGTGGCGTTCCACAACTGGTGTCCTTTGTGATCGACGTATCAACGAACGTCTCAAATCTAAAATTTACCGCAATGTTGTCCGTCCAGTCGCTCTCTATGGTTCTGAGTGTTGGCCGATCATAAAAGACAATGAACGACGTCTCGCGGTAATGGAGACGAAGATGTTACGTTGGACTAGTGGCGTCACACGTTTAGATCACATCCGAAATGAGGATATCCGCGATCGTTATGGGGTTGCACCGATCGTGGAAAAGTTGCGAGAGAGGCGTCTTCGATGGTATGGTCACGCAATTCGTGCAAACGAGAATTCACTTGCAAAGATTGGTCTGAACATCGAAGTCGATGGTAAACGACCAAAAGGCAGACCTAAGCAACGGTGGCTTGATACGCTGGATGGGGATTTGAAAGCCTCGAGATTGCACCCAGATCAGGCTTTCGATAGAGCCAAATGGCGAAGCCGATCACGACGAGCCGACCCCGCTTGTGAACGGGACAAAGGCTGAAGAAAAAGAAGAAATCGCCTTAAAAAAGTTATTAACAAAAGTGACTAAAAATTTTCTAACTTGTAACGAATTAAATGAATCAGTCCTTTCGAACAGAAGAGACCGACTTATTTCCATGCGGTCCTTACTTTCCCAACCAACGGCATTTTTTTACCGCTGGTTCTTCCCTCCCCTGGTGGATTCAGAAAACGCGTGAGTTTCGGAGTTCAGCGCCATCTACCCGTCCGCATCCGCAACATCCGAAATAAATTTCGAATGCTGCAGATCCTGCCGCGCTACATCACTCCGCCCCCAGACGAAACCTAGGGGGTTTCGGCGACAGATCCCCGAACTTCGTTCGCCGTTAATCCACAAAGCGGACACGACGCTGCTTCGGGGCGAACACGGGTTTCAGCCTGGACAAAGAGACCGCCTTTTTGTGACCACCGATCTCGAGCTGGAAGAAATGCTCTCGCCTCTCGAGAACGCGGTACGGGCCCTCATATGGAGGCTGCAGCGGCTTCCGGACGGCATCCGTCCTGATCAGCATGTGGGTGCATGCGTCCAGTTCCTTGGGCGAACAAGTCGGTATGGACGAGTGTCGAGTGGGTGGTGGCGCTTTGATGCGTCGGAGATTGTCCCTTAGCAGACGCACCAACCCCGACTCCGTGAGACCCGATCTTTTGTCGAAGACCGGATCGCTTGGGAGTCTTGGGTTCTCCCCGTATACCAGCTCCGCGGGGCTGGCAGCAAATTCCTCTCGGCGGGTTGTACGAAGGCCGAGTAGGACGAGAGGCAAGACTTGAGTCCAGGACGGGTCGTCGCGTGCCATAATGGCGGCTTTCAGCGTCCGGTGCCAACGTTCTAGCATCCCATTGGATTGCGGGTGGTATGCAGTAGTCCGCTGGCGTTTAAAACCCAGGAGTTTGCCTAACTCGGAGAAAAGGGTGGACTCAAATTGCATTCCCTGGTCAGTGATGACCACTGCAGGGACGCCAAAGCGAGGTATCCACTCTCGGCAGAGGGCTTCGGCACAAGATTGCGCCGTAATGTCTTTCAGAGGTATTGCCTCAGACCACCGCGTGAACCTGTCGATGATTGTGAGGCAATACTTGTAACCGTGCGAGTCTCGCAAAGGCCCTATTATGTCGAGGTGTATGGTGTGGAAACGCTTGGTAGTGCGGGGGAATGAGCCCACTTCTTTCCTTACATGCCTGGAGACTTTACACTTCTGGCATGCGATGCACTCTCTGGCCCAGGAATTGATATCCTTGTTCATGGAGGGCCAGAAGTATTTTCCGGTGACTAACCGGTTTGTTGTCCTGATGCCGGGGCGCGCCAAGTCGTGAACTGCGTGGAACACTTCCTTGCGAAATGTGGCCGGAATGTATGGCCGAGGTCCCTTTTCCGAGTCTTCGCAGCAGAGCGAGAGGTTTGAGCCGAAGATGGGCAACTCCCGAAATTTGTATTTGGGGTTGGACTTGAGGCTCTGAAGTGCTGCGTCATCCACCTGCGCCTTGGCAATAGCCGAGAAATCGAGTGAGGCGGGGATGTTAACTTCGGAGACACGAGACAAAGCGTCAGCAACAATGTTGTCCTTCCCGGACACGTGCTGGATGTCCGACGTGAACTGGCTTATGAAGCTCAGGTGTCGAAGCTGACGAGGGGACGCTTTGTCGGGCTTTTGTTTCAAAGCATAAGTGAGAGGCTTATGGTCCGTGAACACTGTGAACGGCCTGCCTTCTAGGGAGAAACGGAAGTATTTGATGGACAAGTACGCGGCGAGCAGTTCGCGATCGTAGGTACCGTAGTTCCGTTGAGCGGAATTCAACTGTTTCGAGAAGAAGCTCAACGGCTGCCAAACTTGATCCACCTTTTGGTGAAGGGCAGCACCTACTGCGATGTCAGAGGCATCAACAAAAACGGCTAGGGGTGCATTTTGCTGAGGAAATGCCAAAAGTGTAGCATCGGCCAGTTGCTGTCGGGATTTGTTGAACGCGCGGACAGCCTCTTCAGACCACACAATCTCTCGTGTGTCTTTTGTTTTGGGGCCAGACAAGTACGCGTTCAAAACGGACTGGTGATGGGCAGCCTTGGGCAGGAAACGACGGTAAAAGTTTAGCATGCCCAAGAACCTCCTCAACTCCCTCACTGTTTTTGGACGCGGGAAGCTTGTGATTGCTTGCACCTTGTCTGGGTCGGGCTGTATTCCTTCAGAGGAAATGGAGTGGCCGAGGAATCTCACCTGTTGTTGAAGGAATTTGCATTTCTCAACGTTTAGGACTAAACCGACCTCAAGGAGACGTTGAAAAATGCACTCGAGATGGGCTAAGTGCTCAGATTCAGTGGAAGAAGCGACCAAAACATCATCCAAATAGACGAAACAGAAATCAAGGTTTCGCAGGACTGAGTGGATGAACCTTTGAAAGGTTTGCGCCGCATTGCACAATCCGAAAGTCATTCGGGTGAACTCGAAGAGTCCAAAGGGTGTGCATATTGCCGTCTTTGGAATGTCTTCAGGAGCTGCTGGGATTTGGTGGTAGGCCTTGGCTAAGTCCAAGGTCGAAAAGATGCGGCAATTCGCGAGGTGATGCGCAAAGTCGTAGATGAGTGGAATCGGATATCGGTCAGGAACAGTCTGTGCGTTTAGCCTTCTGTAATCCCCACAGGGACGCCATTCGCCATTTGGCTTAGGGACCATATGTAAAGAGGTCCCCGGTTCAGACCCGGGTGTCCCCTCCAGGGTAGATGGTACGAAACTCTCCACTCGCTCATTTTCGGAACGCACCCGGGGAGTGGAGAATTAGCGGCGGAAAAATGCCGTTGGTTGGGACAGTAAGGACCGCATGGAAATAAGTCGGTCTCTTCTGTTCCAAACCGCGGCGCGATACACACGTAACGTCACTAAGAAGGACTGATTCATTTAATTCTATTTTAATTAATTTTCTAACTTGTAACGAATTAAATGAATCAGTCCTTCTTAGTGACGCTACGTGTGTATCGCGCCGCGGTTTCGAACAGAAGAGACCGACTTATTTCCATGCGGTCCTTACTGTCCCAACCAACGGCATTTTTCCGCCGCTAATTCTCCACTCCCCGGGTGCGTTCCGAAAATGAGCGAGTGGAGAGTTTCGCACCATCTACCCGTCCGCATCCGCAACATTCGAAATAAATTTCGAATGCTGCAGATCCTGCCGCGCCACAACCGCTTGCTTCTTCGTATGGCCTTTTTAAGGTTACTTCGCAGCTCCCTGTATTCCTCCTCACGCTCGTGGTGCTCCGGTCTTCCCCTCGTCCTGTGACAAAGTCTCCTCGCTCGGAGACAAGAGGATCTCAAGGCAGCGATCTCCGTGTTCTACCAGTAGTTTGGCCTCTTGCCGTGGTGGAAACGTCGTCGTGGCATCGCAATATTGCATGCTTCGGTTACACTCTGAGACAGCTGTATCACCCTTTCCACCGCTGTTCCATCCGGATCATGGGCTCCCCCCAATGCGGCCAGGAATATCTCCTCGTCGAAAGCTCCGATAGACCAGCCAACCACCTTAGCCTTTCCACCTCCAGAGCGTCGTCGACTGCCTCCCCGGTTCCCAATGTGGAGGAAGATGGCTTGGTGGTCACTGTTGGTGTAGTGCCCACTCACTTGCCAAGCCATCTCCCTCACCAGTGAAGTCCTAACAAATGTCAGGCCAACGATCGAACCCGACCCCCTTCCTCGAAAGGTGGGCACGCATCCAACGTTGGCTAGCACGATGTCCAGCTCCGCAAATGACTCCAACAGAATTTGACTTCTGATGTTCGTCGATCGGCTTCCTCACTGCATGGCCCACGCATTGAAAACGCCCGCAATGCTTTTAGGGATGCGGTCTCTAGCGTCCAACACCACACTGTCTAACATCTCCTCATATTGTGCTAAGGTTGCACTAGGAGGAGCGTAGCAGCTGAAAATATGGACACCGTTGACCTTCGCCCTTATAAAACCGGCTGCCTGGGGGGCCGTGACTTCCTAAATGGCCTGTCTTCCGCACGCCCAGATTGCAGCGTTCGCAGACGCATCCACCGCCAAAGTCGCACTGCTGTAATTTATGTAGGGCTCGCAAATTACCGCGACAAACACATTCGACTCTCGAATGGTTTGTGAGAGCAGGTTCTGAGCTGCCTCACAGTGATTGAGATTAAATTTTATCAATCTCATTTGCCTGTGCGGGTCAGCTCCTTCCTATATACCGGACATCTGCTGCTTCCCGCAACATGCCGGTCGTCCACGCCCTTCTTTCCCACTACAAAGCATCTCCCGTGCAATCTTTGATGGGGTGGCCCTTCTCCCCACACTTCCTGCAACTTCTCGACCTATCATGCTGGCTAGTGCATGCCGCCGCAAAATGGCCGAAATCGAGGCATCTGAAGCATCTTTTTAGAGATATTTACTCCCTGAGCCTGCACACGACCCAACCTACTCTTACCTCGCCCGCGGTAATTAACTTAATAGCTGATTCCGCCGGCAAACTAATGTGTGCCGCCATATGCCTTCTTCATCCTTTTTATGGCACTCTGATCTATATCGCTAAGGTTGAACTGTTGCTTTAGCGCAGCACAGATATCCTCCCGCGTTGATTTCTTCCACTGTTGTAGGTGTTGTGGCTGCAATCGTGAGATTACCAACTTTCGCGGGTACTCTCGCCGGCTTGTTTCTTCCTAGGGACTTGCTATGGTCCTAGAGGCTCACTGGTATCGTCTCCAGCCCGTTTTCCTGTCTTCCCGCCTGCCTTATCATGGGGAGGCGCCACCTGCGTCTCCCTTATGACCTTGCCAACTGACGCTTGGGAGCCCTTTTCTTCGAGTGCCTTGATGTAAGACAATTTAATGCCTCTTATCAAGGCTCGTGTAAAATACTGTAAACTTATCCACTTTATCATTGCCTACTATGTAATATTTTCTCTAAAAATACTGTAAACTTATCATTGCCTACTATGTAATATTTTTTCTAAAATACTGTAAATTCATATGTACCGGCCTACTAAGTATAGGTAAAAATTGTATAAAATAGGAAATATGAATTAAAAATACGTAGTTCGTTGGAACTATCAAACTCAAGCTTAACGTGTTTCATTCTGTGGAGTCCAAGCAATTCGCTGCTCCCATAATTTACACTGCTTGATTAGGTCATTGTGGAGTTCAGGCAATTGCTGCTCCCATAACTGGTTAGTCTGGAGTTTTGGCATTTAGCTGCTCCGACTAACCATAATCTAATCTAGAAAGAAAGAAGAATAAGGTATTGCCGAGTGGATTGGCAACAATCACATAAGGTGGCACATCACAGGGATTGCCAAGTGGACTGGCAACAACCACATAAGGTGACACATCACATGGCGACCGTGACAGTCTAAAGACTTCGTACATAAGTGACAGTCTAAAGACTTCGTACATAAGTAACAGTCTAAAGACTTCTGCTTACTAGCGTTTCTACTTACTATCGTTTCTACTATTGTGAAAATTTGAAAATCAAGGTCGTGTAAATGAACGACATTGGGGAAAAGTTCGACCAGCTTTACCAGAAAATCTGGCGATTGCTCAAAAAACCAGAGCGAAACAACGGAGGCATAACACTATATAAAGTTGGAGAGCAACCACCACGCTGGAAGCCGTCAGAATCAACACCGACAACTACGGTTGATGGTAAACTTGCGGGACCTCGACGCCTTACGATAGAAGAATATAAGAAACGAACGAAACGACTATCCAATAATGTATCTGTCAGCGCTAAAGGAGGACGAAGAAGAGAACTCCAGCGGCAGTTCATAAAATATAAACGGTTAGAGCAAATCGCAGCTACACCAGAAGAGAACAACAAGTATAAATATTTAATAACCAAAGTTAAAAAAGAAATAAATTATTTAAAAAAAATGCAAAAAAAAAATAATAAAGTTAATCAGTAAAATAATATAAAAAAAAAATGTTTGTTCCAAATTAGAATTAGTTTAATAAATGTAATAGTAATAAATAATAAATGATTTTTTTTGTTTGTTCCAAATAATGTTAGTATTTATATCACATGATTGAAAGCACGACAATATAACAATATAAAAGTAGATGTCTGAAAATGTTATTCTTTGCTTTTTCTAAATGGACAAATTAGAATCTCTAAAAGAGAAACTTCAAATTACACTAATAAATCTACGGAAAAGTGTAAATCGTCCTTACAGTGAAAAAACTATACGCGAAAAACGCGAATTAATTGAACAAACACTAATAGACGCAAAGTCGACTGAACAAAATATACGAACAGACGTTAAAACAGCAACTCTAATAAAGGGAGTTTACAAGGAAATACAGCAACTATCTGCTGAAATACTTTCAATATTAGACAAACAACAATTAGGGAACATGGCTTTCGACATTAAAACAGCCACAGAGGACTTGTCAAGACAATTGACAAGAGCCTTTGTATCAGAAAAAGTCGCAGAGGGCGAAACTGCAGAGAAATTAGCCGAAAAATTTGCAATGCAAACAATAGCGGAAAACGTTTCGAACAACGAAACCTCATTAATTTTGCGTGCCGGTAATCTTACAAATCTATCCGACACAATTGCAAAGGCAATTGCAGTCGATAAACCAATTCCCAAAAATGTCTAACAATACTTCAGAAAACCGCATTACTAACAAAAACATGCAGCCTGATCAACTGTACGTTTTCGAGGTTCTATCACCTAATGAGGTAGTGCGTTTACCGGAATTGAAATTGCGCAATATAAAAATAAAAATACTGATATAGAAATAGACGTAATATGTAAAAATAAAGTCCAAATAAAGCGGTATATAAATTTAAATAATAACCAACCAATTGAACCGGCATTAGTGCAGGAACTCACAGAGTTGGAAAAATATCTAAATAATAGGTTTCAGACCAAGACTCTGAAACTATCGGCCGAAAGTGAATTATTCACTATATTAAATACAACCGCATTTAAAACGCTAGCCAATCATACTTTGAAAAATATGGATATTCAAATATACAAACCACTAATTACAATAACGGACAAATCGAAAATAATAGAAGTATTGCATAGCAATCACTCTACTCCAACAGCAGGACACATTGGACAGAGTAGAATGTATAAAAAACTTCTAGAAAAAACAAAGAAAAAGACAAAAAACCAAAATGACCCAAAATGTAACCCATTATCATTGAAAATAGGAGATCAAGTTTTGTTATCCGTCGAAAACAGACGAAAACTAGACCCATTGTATGAAGGTCCTTATAGCATAATATCAATTGACAATGTAAATTGCCTGATAAAAGACCAGGACAATAAAATATCTAAAATTCACAAAAATAGGTTAAGACGAATAAATAAATAAATAAAATAAACAAAATTGCTTTGAAATTGCCTATACTGTTGAAAATACTATTATAAATATACCACCTAATTAATCAATACCAATACAATATATTACAATAAGTAGACTTTAAAAATATTACTCATTATTGTTAAAAAAAAAAAAATTGTAACTATACATAATATAAACAATAAAGAAAAAACGAATTGTCTACCGTTCCTAAAGACAATTCATTTTTTTCAAAAGGGGTAAGGTGTAAAATACTGTAAACTTATCCACTTTATCATTGCCTACTATGTAATATTTTCTCTAAAAATACTGTAAACTTATCATTGCCTACTATGTAATATTTTTTCTAAAATACTGTAAATTCATATGTACCGGCCTACTAAGTATAGGTAAAAATTGTATAAAATAGGAAATATGAATTAAAAATACGTAGTTCGTTGGAACTATCAAACTCAAGCTTAACGTGTTTCATTCTGTGGAGTCCAAGCAATTCGCTGCTCCCATAATTTACACTGCTTGATTAGGTCATTGTGGAGTTCAGGCAATTGCTGCTCCCATAACTGGTTAGTCTGGAGTTTTGGCATTTAGCTGCTCCGACTAACCATAATCTAATCTAGAAAGAAAGAAGAATAAGGTATTGCCGAGTGGATTGGCAACAATCACATAAGGTGGCACATCACAGGGATTGCCAAGTGGACTGGCAACAACCACATAAGGTGACACATCACACTCGAATATTGGTGGATATTCCGCCTCTCCTGGATGAACTCGCACAGTTCATTTATTCGTTCCCCGAGTGTAGCGAACGCCATTCCGGTATGTTCCCGTTTGCTTTCGCGCCTTGCGCCACAAGGGATGATGTCGATCAAGGGACTATTCATGTTTCTTTCAGAGTCCCGCGACGAATCTCGACTACCAAAGGGAACCCTTGTCTTCGGTGGTGATCTCCCAAGCTTCGAACTCGTCCTAAAACGATCGGGTGTGGACCTAATTTTCACTCTACCATTATCTCTTGTAGCATTAGATGCCACAGTAGCCAAGTTTGCCACTACTGAGCCACTGCGGTCGTTGGATATCGACGGCCGGGAGCCCGCTTGCTCACTCCCAAAAACCGCGGCCACTGGCTTTCCGAAGCCCTGCACCGTAAAAAAACTACTTTTCTCCTCCTCCATATTTGGTTTAATTTCTGGGAGTCCTTCCTATAGCCAATTTTTATCCACGGGTGGGCCTTTACTTCCCACCCACTTCGCACCCACTAAAAACCACCCCCGGTCTCTCCAGCTCCAGCCCCGCGGGACCAACATAGGAACATAGGAACGTTCACACCAAAGGAAAGGTCCTTGTAGTGTTGCGTCTCCTACGTTTCCAGTGCACCATTTTGTTGTTACGTGGGCGCGTTCAGACCAAAGGATAGGTCCTTACAATGTTGCGGTTCCCACGTATTCAGTGCCCCGTTCAGAGTATTGTCATTGCGGAGTGCAAATCACTAATTTTTTGGTGCGGCGCTCAAATTAAGAGCTCGAAGTTGTTGTTGTTGTGGCGCTCGAATTTAGGGCGCAAAGTAATTGTTGTTACGGCGCTCGAATTAAGGGCGCAAAATTATTATTGTTGAGGCGCTCAAGTTAAGAGCGCAAAGCTATTATTGTTGCGGGGCTCAAATTAAGAGCGCAAAGTAATTATTGTTGTGGCGCTCAAATTAAGAGCACAAAGGTATTATCGTTACGGCGGTCAAATTAAGGGCGCAAAATTATTATTGTTGAGGCGCTCAAACTAGGAGCGCAAATTAATTATCGTTGCGGCGCTCAAATTAAGAGCGCAAATTAATTATTGTTGCGGCGCTCAAATTAAGAGCGCAAAATTATTATTGTTGCGGCGCTCAAATTAAGAGCGCAAGGTAATTGTTGTTGCGGCGCTCAATTTAAGGGCGCAAAATTATTATTATTGAGGCGCTCAAATTAAGAGAGCAAAGATATTATTGTTCCGGCGCTCAAATTAAGAGCGGAAAGTAATTGTTGTTGCCGCGCTCAAATTTAAGGCGCAAAGTTATTATCGTTGCGGCGCTCTAATTAAGGGCGCAAAATTATTATTGTTACGGCGGTCAAATTAAGTGCGCAAAGTTATATTATCGCCGCGGAGCTCGGCATTATCGCGATATTCAAATTTAGCCAGAATGGAGATTCAGGCAATTATTGATGCCCAGCAAGAAAGGGTCGCAAAACTTGAAAGTGTGAGGGATTTCCTCCCCGGCCACAGCCACCTTCTTCGCCAAAATGCTTCTAAGGACACTATTTATTTTCAAGAAAATAAATTATCCGTAATGATCGGTATTTATAATGCGACTAAGGAGCTGATTGGGCGTGTTCATCGCAATCTCATTCCCAAAAGCTGTCTCGTCGATGTAGAAATCACAGGTGGAAGGGCAACATCGAGTCCGCGCCCCGGATCTTCAGCCGAGCTTAATGATGCTCGAGGGGAGTCGGAGGACGCGACAAAACAACCGGCAAACTTGTTCTCTAGAGAATGGTTCCTCAGGGTTCGCGATAAATTGAACATACCTTTTAGTGACATACCGTTGCAGACAAGAGGCTTCGGGCTAAGAAACTCCGAGAGCAAAAGCATTCCTTATTAGAATCGCAGCCATAGACCGTTTGTTGGGGACCTTCGTCAGTTTGAGTCTTTCCGCAGTATTTTTCAATCAGTCTATGAAGGATCTGATATTGGGCGAGCTGAAAGGCTAATGATGCTGCAGAGCAAATTAAAAGGTGATGCGAGGAGAGTCGTAGAGCACTTAAGAGTGCATGGGGAAAACTACGAGAAGGCCTGGGAACTTCTGGAACGACGCTACAGTAATCCTCGGGCACTGGTAGAAAAGAAGATCCAGGCCCTCATAGATCCACCCCAGATAGTATTACAAGACCCCAGTACCATTGGAAGGGCACTTAACACAATGCGCTCAGTGGTTCAAAACCTGAGAAAGGCTGGGTTCAATTGTGATTAAAGTGTACCTTTCATACCTTTTATCCTTTTATCCGTAAAATGAATATCTCGACTCGACGGGAATTTGACTCATTGCTTAAGCAGCCAAAATTTCCCGTGACAATTGATGATATTGATCTATTTCTGGAAAACAGATACATAGTTATGTGTCCGAGTTGGGAGGGGTTGGGCAGACTCGCGAAGGTTCAAGCAGAAGAACATCCCCTTCCTAAGAAGGCAGAGATCTTAGGTGGTCGGAAAAAAAAACACATAAGGAAATTTCCTTGCTCCAAAGGCGCAAGGGGGAAAAATAAAGCGTTTTCCATGCTACATTTGTATGGAAGATGATCTGGTGTCAAAATTTCCACGGTTAATAAACAGCAATGACAAAGGGGATTTGCTCCGGCATTATGGTATATGTGTCTTCTGTGCCTCCCACAAGTACAAACAAGCCGGGAAACCGGAAGCTTGACGCTTCAGGTATAAAAGGTTTTGTGTTTCCCTATGTCAGGAGTATAATGTAGTTTTCCATTGGCTTATAGCATTGAATCGAGATATTGAAATCGCTCAGTTCTGGGCAGGTTACTACCATTGCCAGAACTGAGCGATTTAAATATATCGAAGGGCAGGTTACTGCCATTTCCAGAACTCAGCGATATACATATGTCGAATCAATGCTATCTGCCAATGGAGAACTGCGTAATGAAATTGTTTCACGCATTAATACAACCTGGATGAAGTGGCATTCCCCAACGCACGTCCCAAATCTAAAATTTACTGCAATGCCGTCCGTCTGCCGCTCTCTATAGTTCTGAGTGTTGGCCGACTATAAAGGACAATGAACGGCGTCTTGCGGTAATGGGGATGAAGATGTTGCATTGCACTGGTGGCGTGACACGTTTTGATTACGTCTGAAATGAGAATATCCGCGATCGATATGGGTTTGCATCGATCGTGGAAAAACTGCAAGAGAGGCGTTTTCGATGGTGTGGTCACGTAATTCACGCTAACGAGAATTCAAAATCAGTATTGGTCAGAACATCGAAAGCAGTGGTAAGCAACCAAGAAGCTGGCCAAAAAAAATAGTGGCTTGATACGCTGGATGGGGACTTAAAGGTCTCGCGCTTACATCCTGATTAGGCATTTGATAAAATAAAATTACGAAACCGATCACCACGAGCCGACCTCGCTTGTGAACTGAAGGCCGAAGAAAAAGAAGAAGATGTCAGGAGCGACGAGTGGACGACAGCTCCGTGTAATATAGCTAAAAATTCCATTGCCCTCTACTTTCTAGCGATTTAAATAAATCTTTTGATGGAAAGCCCTGTGTTGATAATGGTTAACCTCATACGCTTCACGCTCTCAGTTTAATATTATATTTAACCAACATAAAATATAAAAAAGGCTAGGGAGAATTAGATTCTTCTTGAATGTAATTTTAATATTTCACTCGAATTTCAATTATTCTCGTTAATTATGTCGTCCGCATCTTATTTGTATGGCTTAGGATGCTGTTAATTAGCACGAAATTGATAAGTTTAAACTTCTATAACTTTGACACTAATAGTTGGATTTTCATGGAACTTGGCATGTGTATGGTCGAGGCTGTCCTCTATGTCGGTGCAAAATTTGGTATACCTAGGATGAACTTAAGGGGAGCTTTTTAGTCAATTTATAAAAGTTGATAATATACTATTAGTAAATTTATTTGAGCAGATGCCGGAATGGGAAATCTCTCGAAGATTAGATTTGACATAAGTGTTTTACACAAAACCTCAAAAAGGGCTGCAGATAAATAGATTCTTCATAAATGCGACTTTAATATTCCACTCGAATGTCAATTATTCCGGGTAATTATGACGTCAGCATCTGATTTGCATGGCTTTGGAAGCGGTAAATTCGCCGGAAATTGCTAAGTTTGAACTGCTATAACTTTGGCGTTAATTGCCAGATTTCCACGAAATTTAGAGCGTATATACAAAATATTGTTGTCTATGCTGGTACAAAATTCGGAAGTCCTAGGATTAACCTAAGGGGGGTCTTTCAGTAAATTTCTAAAAAGTAGTAATATACTATTAGTAAATTTATTTGAGCAGATACCGGGATGGGATATATTTTGAGGCCTAGATTTCATCTAGGCGCACCACCCTGATTTTTTTCGGATTTTAAGGGTAGGTAGTTTCCGAAAATGAATCCTGTCTCACTTCAAGTGCGTACATTTTGACTCCTTACTCACGCACTTTGCAATTAATGCTAAAACTAATGTGAGTTTCGGAAAGCACCAATCAAGACCTTTCATTTGACACCCTACACAACTATATTTGGTGGAAAAAATTTTTGAATCCCCCCTTTGCATGCCATCCACCTAAATTTATGCCACTCACTGTATGCGTGGGATTTCATAGTTCCCATCTGTCCACCAAATTTCGTTCGGATCGGTTTAGCCGTTTTGGATAAAAATGCGTGTGACAGACAGACACAAAACCTTAAAAAGGTATGGAATGCCAAAGGCGTAAGATTTTGAAATGCGAGCTTTGTCATGGGCAGCATGAAACAGTATTGCATCCCGGCAAAGACCGATCGGGCGGGTCATGCATGCAAGGGAGTATTTCTCATCACGCGGAAAACTCTACAAAACTTACCTATTCCGAAATAAAGATAATACAGATAAAGGCAAAGGACGGAAGCATAATTTCAGTTCGGTACTTGGTGGACCAAGATAGTCAGAGCAGTTATATCATTGAGAAGTTAGTTCAAAGGCTGGAACTAACTAAGAAGAGAACCAATGTGGAAGTATCCGGAGTGGGAGGAGTATCCGCAGGAAGAGTATCTTCATTTGTCGGGTTGACTCTTAATTTAGAGGATGGTTCAAACGTGGAAACGAAGGCGTTGGTAATCAGGCGAGTTACCAAAGGGGTCTTCCTCGTCCACCTAGATTCATTGTTCCCAGGGAGGAGGCAGGCAAATCCGGTTACAGATCACGTTTCGCATGTTCCAGTTCTTCTAGGTTCCAATGTCCTTTCTCAATTATTTTTGGAAGGAGTGGAAGTTGTGGAAGGATTTTCAGCTCAAAATACTCGACTTGCATTGGTAGTATCTGGTTCTGCAACACTGCCTCCTTCTAAAGTTACGGCCTCATATGTCTCCTTGGAGGAACTTGTGCAAAACCTAAGATCTTTTTGGGATATGCCCATTGACAAAAATGAGAGGGTTGAATTGGATGAGGAGCGATGTGAACATCTATTCCAATCACAGCACTATCGAACTGAAGACGGTCAGTATGTTGTACCCACCCCGTGGGGTCAGGAGGATATTCAGTTGGGAAACTCGTTTAGCAAGGCAGTTCAGTATTTTCTCAGCCAGGAGAAACGGTGGTTAAAGAACGCCGAACTCAAAACGAAATCGGACGAGTTCATGCCAAAATATCGGGACTTGGGCCATGTGGAAGAGGTCCCTATTGAACGCCGAGGTGATACTAGTGGAGACATGTATTACATACCATACCTGAGTGTGATTCGCAAGGATGTCATCGCATCGAAGCTTAGGAACATTTTTAACGCCTCCAGTGCGACGTCGAATGGCGTTAGTCTTAATCAAACAGTTCTTCCTGGGCCAAAGTTGCAAACCCACATCTTTGACATTGTTACGCGTAATTTGGGTTTGTTTTCTCCAGTGATATTACTAAAATGTATCGCCAGATTTTGCTAAGATCAGAGGAGCAGTTAAAACTGAGAATCTTATGGAGATCTAACCCGAAGGAACCTATTCAGGAGTATTTTCTAAAAACAGTTACCTATGGGATTGATTGCGCTCCCTGGCAGGTGATTAGGACACTTCATTAGGTTGCCGAGGACAACGCGCCTGATGAGGCGACGAGATGGGTAGTAAAAAACTTGTTGTATGGAACAACAAGCATTGGTGCTGCCAAAGATATGATTAAAAAAATTTCAGTAACATTTGAGGAAGGGAAGATGTCCCTAACGAAGAGGGCCAGTAACTATAGTGAAGTGTTGGAAAATATAGATAGATCGCGGCAAATTGATTCCTTTGTAGAGTTGCAAAAGGCCGAGAGTGACTTAAAGATCCTGGAGTTGCACTACAATCCTCAAAAGGATTACTTTCAGTATAGTATCAAGGTGAGAAAAATTACTATATTCACTAAAAGAAAAATGCTGAGTGTGAGTGCATCTCTGTTTGATTCCATTGGCTGGCTATTGCCCGTTATTATGAAGCTACGAATCGAAATTCAGAAGTTGTGGCAAGAAGGGTATGGCTGGGATGAAGAGATTTCAGGAGTTGCCCAAGAACAAATAGCAAAAGTGGTTTCTTCATTAGGGGATTTGAATCAGGTCCAAATCCCTAGGTGGACTGGGTATGGTAATGAGAGCCACGTAACTGAGTTAGTTGGTTTCAGTGATGTTTCGGGGGATGGATACGCTGCCGTTATTTATAGCAGAGTCAAGACACATCGTGGGTATGTCGTCCGTCTGATTGCATCAAGGGGGCGAGTTACCCCTCTGAAGGCCCGGGTTGGTCAAGCCGAAGGGCTTTGTACCATTCCCAAGCTCGAACTGGAAAGCGTGGTATTATTAGCCGAATTATTAGGGGATGTCAAAAAAAGCTTAAGGGCAATTCCACTAAAGTGCTCAGCCTACACTGATTCTGAGGTAGCCCCCGCTTGGATCCGGAATCAGAAGGAAATTGGAAATAAGGCTGTGAAGCGTAGAGTCGCATCAATTCAAAAGGTTCTCGCTCCTTCCGAAATTAATCATGTACAGTCAAAGTTGAACCCGGCGGATTGTGCATCAAGAGGAATGCACTCCCGAAAATTTGTCAACCATGGGCTATGGTTTGAGAGTCCCCCTTTTTTGCAAGGGGATCTACCCGTCACTCCCTTTGTGATAAACACCGCTGCGTGGTGCCTGAGGTGGAGAATCAGGAGGTCAGGCTTCCTTTCGGCCATGGAGTTAAAGCACGCAGAAGTCGCGGCGACTAAATGGAGCTATTTGGAAAGCAAATTGCAAGGTTGGCGCAGAGGCTACCCGTGGAAAAACATCACCGTCTAAGTACGCTCAACCCTTTCTTGGAGGAAGGAAGTGGTCTTCTCAAAGTGGGAGGACGGTTGAGCAACGCTCCATTACCATTTGGGCAGCGGCACCCCATCATTTTAGGAAAATGTCATTTGGTGGATTTCCTCATTAGACAGGTTCATGAGGACAATGATCATCCTTCTTAACGGGTCCGTCACTGGAGCCAGTTCAAGTTCCTCACGTACGCTTATAACATTAGCCAGAGTAGCCAAGGTTCCCACTGCTGAGGCACTGCGGTCGTTGAATATCGACGGCCGCGAGTCCGCTTGCTCACTCCAAAAAACCTCCGGTACTGGGTTTCCGAAGCCCAGCACCGTAACTTCATTCTTCTTCTGCTCCTCCATGTTTGGTTTTATTTCTGGGTATCCTTCGTATAGCCAATTTTTATCCACGAGTGAGCGTTTACTTCCCACCTACCCGGCCTGCGCATAAACAGGCCCATACACGCACATCTCCGGATGCGTGCGTGTGCATGGCCATCACACGTTCGCCGAGCATTCCCTTATCCGCACGAAGGGACGCGCCGGACGGGAGATTTGGCAACCGTACGGGAGGAACTTGAATTAGCTATAGAGACGGACCCGTTCAGAAGGAGCTCGATTTTTCGCAGATCCCCTCCCACTCGGATACAAGCCCCCATGATCAGTCTGGAGCTGCCTTTACTGCCCTCGGTAAAAAAGATTATGGAGCTGTGTGAGTTTATAAATGAGCGCAGGAGCATTCACCAAAATATAAAGGCCATGATAAGAGGCATCCGTTTGGCGTACGGCAAGGCCCAGGATGAACGAGTAGTGAAGTCGCCGATTGGAAAAGTGAATCAGGCAACTCAAGTAACGCCGGTTCAAAACACAAAAGGAGAGAAACCGGGGAAGAGGCTGCTCGAGAAGCTGAATGACTCAACAGGCCAGCAAACCCCGAAAAGAAAAAACCTTCAAAGGCGGATGCGGAAGCTTGAAGGAAGGTAGAACCGCGGAAAATAAATAATCGGGGGAAGATAAGACGGCAGGTGATTACAATTTCCAAACGAGGCGAAGGGTCATACGCCGAGATTCTCAGCAAACTGAAGGCAGACGCGAAGCGCTGGAG
Organism: Hermetia illucens; assembly: GCF_905115235.1. Lineage (NCBI taxonomy): Eukaryota > Metazoa > Arthropoda > Insecta > Diptera > Stratiomyidae > Hermetia > Hermetia illucens. The sequence continues at coordinate 73,053 of NW_024037035.1, read as the reverse complement.
AAACAGTTCGATCTTGCCGGACTGCAAGAGTCAGTGGTGAAAACGCTAAGGAAAGCCTATGGGGAACACAAACCGCCATCATCAGCCAGCAGTAGGGAGAGTGAGAATAGGCTGGTTTATGCGTCGCCTTAGGGAACAGATGGCGTTAAAACGGTGCTTTAGATGCTTTGGATTTCGTCACATTGCGAAGGCATGCACTAGTCCAAATGACAGGTCAAAGCAATGCAGGAGAGTGGAGTGGAAGGCCATATCAGCAAGGACCGCGGAGCTGACCCAAATTGTCTACTGTGCAAAGGAAAGAAGGGTGCGGACCATCGGCACATTGCGGGCAGCAGCAGGTGCCCGGAATACAGGAGAGCCCTTAGCACAAATCGCAGATGAGGTTGATACAAATCAACCTCAACCACTGCGAGGCGGCGCAGGATCTACTCGCGTAAACCGTCCGCGAGAAAAACATCGATGTGACCATACTAAGTGAACCATACCGAAACCACGGTGGTAGCGTTTGGGTCAAAGACCAAACGGGCCAAGCAGCGCTATGGACTTATGGAGAACAAGCCTTCGAGGAAATAATGGAGCACCCGGAGGAACGCGCCATCAGAGCGAAGGTGAAGGGCATCCAAAACTATAGCTGCTATGCTCCACCCAGCGCGACACTCGTCTAGTATGAGTGGATGCTTGCCGCTCTTGTTTTTGATGGAAGAGGACGTTGGCCGATCATAATAGGAGGCGATTTCAATGCGTGGGCTCTTGAATGGGGCAGCCGGATAACTAATGTGAGGGGACGTGTTCGAATGTCGGGTCTTCGTACACTTTCCGGGGAAGTGGCCTGGGGCCTATAGTGGACCTGACATACGTGAGTGCCATTTTATCCAGTAGAATCGATTGGCATGTCAGTGAGGACTATACTCACAGCGACCACCAGGCAATCTGCATAGAGATGAAGGGCTCGAAAAAGAATTTTCGCAGAACGCCGGGTGGTATGCTTGACTAGACAGTGAAAGCGTTTTGTAATTGGACTTGTTTTGTAACAAGTCCAAGTCCAACCTTGTGGTTGCCAATATGGATTAATATTTTATTTACATAAGTATTGTTGTTAACGGTAACTTCACAGTTTACAAAGGTTATTACATAATTTCCTTGGGGTGTTATTACCTTTGTTTGTTTACGTTCTTGTACACAATTTAATTTTTTTGCACTAATAACGAGTGTTTTTCCATTTTCGATTCCTTTTATGTATGAGAAGTTTTCATCTCTTACTTTACAAGATTTACAGTTTATTCATCATCATCATCAACGGCGCAACAACCGTTATCCGGTCTAGGCCTGCCTTAATAAGGAACTCCAGACATTCCGGTTTTGCGCCGAGGTCCACCAATTCGATATCCCTAAAAGCTGTCTGGCGTCCTGACTTACGCCATCGCTCCATCTTAGGCAGGGTCCGCCGCGTCTTCTTTTTCTACCATAGATATCACCCTTATAGACTTTCCGGGTGGGATCATCCTCATTCATACAGATTAAGTGACCCGCCCACCGTAACCTATTGAGCGACGGTCATGGTATCGCTCATAGATTTCTTCATTGTGTAGGCTACGGAATCGTCCATCCTCATGTAGGGGACCAAAAATTCTTCAGAGCATTCTTCCCTCAAACGCGACCAAGAGTTCACAAACTTTGCGAGGAACCCAAGTTTCCGAGGAATACATGAGAACTGGCAAGATCATAGTCTTCTACAGTAGAAGCGTTGACCCTATGGTGAGAGGTTTCGAGCGGAACAGTCTTTATAAGCTGAAATAGGCTCTGTTGGCTGACAACAACCGTGCCCGGATTTCATCATCGTAACTGTTATCGGTTGTGATTTTCGACCCTGGATAGGAGAAATTGTCAACGGTCTCTCTTCTCTTATCCTTATTCTTCTTCGTGTTTGACCAGTGCGGTTTGATGTTGTTGGTTGATTCGTCTTCGGTGGTGACGTTGCCACCATATATTTTGTCTTGGCTTCATTGATGTGCTGCCCAAGATCTCGCGCCGCCTGCTCGATCTGGATGAAGGCAGTTTGTACGTCTCGGGTGGTTCTTCCCATGATGTCGAAATCGTCAACATAGGCCAATAATTGAGTGGACTTGAAGAGGATCGTACCTCTTGCATTTACTATCACGGATCACCTTCTGGGGGGCCAGGTTATAGAGGACGCATGGTAGGGCATCCCCTTATCGTAAACCGTTCTTGATGTCGAATGGTCTTGAGAGTGATCCTGCTGCTTTTATCTGGCCCCGCACATTGGTCACGGTCAGCCTAGTCAGTCTTATTTATTTCGTAGGGAAACCGAATTCTCTCATGGCCGTGTACAGTTTTACCCTGGCTATGCTATCATAAGTGGCTTTAAAATCGATGAATAGAAGATGCAACTGTTGTCCATATTCCAACAGTTTTTCCATCGCTTGCCGCAGAGAGAAAATCTGATCCGTCGCTGATTTCCCTGGAGCCATCTCACCGATGCTCTGGTTAATAGTAATGTACAAAATTTTACGTACTGAGGGTTAAGAAGGCCTGTATGGTTCTCTGGATGTACACCGCTGTAGTGCGTCCGATCCTGACGTACGGCTCTATTGTATGGTGGCAGGCTTTGAAGAAGAAATACAATAGAACGAAGCTTAATAGGATTCAAAGAACCGCGTGTGCAGGTGCTACGGGGGCTCTGCAGTCCTGCCCGGCAGATGATCTTAATGTACTCCTGCATCTCCTCCCCCTAGACCTCCACATCAAATATGTTGCAGCGTGCAGTGCTGTCAGACTACGTGAGCCCGAATGCTGGGCAGCGAAGTCCTACGGCCACAGCAACATCCTAGATGAAATACCTGGAAAAATCTGGCCATCCCCCACGGACTATGTCACACGCACGCTGAACTTCACGAGAAACTTTTCTGTGGACCTTCCAACCAGGGCAAAGTGGAAGACCGGCGGCGTGTTGCAAGACTATGACACGGTATTCTTTACGGACGGATTAAACATGGCCCATGAAGTCGGCGCGGGGGTTTTCTCGAATACTCACGGTGTATCCAAGTCGCATGGTCTCCCAGGTTTCACCAGTGTATTCCAGGCGGAAGTACTGACGATACTGGAAGTCTGTCGATGGCTGGAGCGTGATTCAAGCCCCAAGCGTAACATAGCCATTCTGACCGACAGCCAAGCGGCCATTAAGGCCTTGTACTCAACGACGACATCTTCCCGGTTGATGGGGCAGTGCAGAGACACGCTCAACCATCTGGGCGGCACGCTCAAGATCACTCTCCTCTGGGTTCCCGGGCATAGGAACATAGAGGGGAATGAGCGGACTGACAGATTGGCCAGGCAAGGCTCTGCTCTTGGCAGTCCCTCGGAGAATACAGTCGGTGTTCCGCTGGCGGCTGTCGGGGGCCGAGTCAACTCGCACTACCTAGCAGCCGCGGGCCTGACATGGCGAAGGCTTACAAGTTGTGCCAAATCAAGGAGAATTTGGCCCGCTTATAACATAGCGCGATCACTAGAGCTCCTGTGCCAGACGCGAGCAAATGCATTCAAGATTACGGCGGTCAGCACGGGGCACTGGCACATAGGGGACCATGCCGCTAGGCCCGGCTTACCCTACAACTCGCATTGCCGAAGCTGTGGAGAAGGAAGGGAAACCCTCATGCACTTTCTCTGCGATTGCCCACCTTTGGCTCGAGTCAGGCTGCGGACACTCGGTAAACCATTCTTTGGGGACCTCAGTGAGATTTCTAGCTGCAGGGTCGGAGAGCTGCTTTCCTTCGTGAATGCTACGGGCTTACCTGTTCCTATAACAACAGTCACGGTCTTAAGAGTTTGTGGCATTAAAACGGCGCACCAAAGCGCTAATTGGACTCCTCGGAGCGGCCACTGATACCTACCCACCTACCGGTCTCAGAAGGCGCGGACCGGTCACCTGGAGTGATTTCCGCAGCATTTTCATCACCACTCTGTAAGCCTCGCCCCAAGGCTTTATGTCGACATGGTCGCACAGCTGTTTGAAGCAGTTCTTTTTGCCCCTCCGAATGGCTTCCTTTAGACGGCCACGCAATTGGTTGTGTGCTTTCTCTCGACCGTCACCACCGGGTTTTCCCTGAGCCTCTGGCAAAGCCTCCTTGCCCGAAAACATGCGGCTCGCAAACTTGCGATTTCGATGATCCATCAGTAGTTGGGTTGCCTACTGGGGAGCAATCGCCTTCTGGGCATAGTAGCATCGCATGCTTCCGTCACCCATCGAGTGATCTGGGTGGCTTTCTCTCCAGCCGTACCATTCAGGGAAATGTCGGATTTGAGCACCGCGGAAAACGTGTCCCCCTCGAAAGCTTTCACTGTCCAGCCAAGCATACCACCCGGCATTCTGCGAAAACGCTTTTTCGAACTCGATCCGCCCTTGATCTCTATGCAAATTGCCTGGTGGTCGCTGTGAGTATAGTCCTCACTGACATGCCAAGCGATTCTACTGGCTAAAATAGCACTCACGTATGTGAGACCCCAGGCCCCTTCCCGGAAAGTGCGCGAAGACCCAACATTCACCAGTACCACGTTCGTATCCAACGACCGCAGTGCCTCAGTAGTGGGAAACTTGGCTACTGTGGCATCTAATGCTACAAGAGATAATGGTGGAGTGGAAATTAGATCCACACCGGATCCCTTTAGGAGGAGTTCGTAGCTTAGGAGATCACCACCGAGAACAATGGTTCTTTTTGGTGGTCGAGATTCGTCGCGGGACTCTGAAAGAAATACGAATAGCCCCTTAATTGAGATCATTCCTTGTGACGCAAGGCGCGAAAACAAACGGGAACATACCGGAATGGCGTTCGTTACACTCGGGGAACGAATAAATGAACTGTGCGAGTTCATCAAGGAGAGGCGGAATATCCACCAAAATATTCGAGCCTTGATAAGAGGCATTAAATTGTTTTATATCAGGGCACTCGAAGAAAAGAATTCCCAAGCGTCAGTTGGCAAGGTCACAAGGGAAACGCAGGTGACGCCTCCCAGGGATAAAGCAGGCGGGAAGACAGGACCACAGCAAATCCCGAAGAAGAAAAAAGCCTCTTCACCAAAGAAGGCGGAGCCGGCGAGAGTACCCGCGAAAGTCGGTAATCTCACGATTGCAGCCACAACACCTACAAAAGTGGAAAAAACCAAAGCCCGTAGGCCCGAACAATGGACTAAGGTGAGCAACAAGAGGAAAAAGGACAAAAAGAAGCTCCGCCCGGAAATAATAATTATTTCCAAGAAAGGAAATATATCCTATGCCGACATCCTCCGAAAGGTGAGGTCAGACCCGGAATTGAAGGATTTGGGGGATAGTGTGAGCCGTATCAGGCGAACATAGAGAGGGGATCTGATGCTGGAGTTAAGTAAATCCGCCGACAAGTCGGCCGATAACTTCCGCGGGAAGGTGGAAAGTGTACTTGGAGAGGAAGCTGAGGTAAGAGCTCGGAAACAGGAGATAGTGGTTGAATGCAAGGACCTAGATGAAGTCACCTCACGGGAGGACATCTGTGCTGCGCTAAAGCAGCAGTTCAACCTTGGCGATATAGACCAGAGTGCCATAAAAAGGATGAAGAAGGCATATGGTGGCACACGGACCGCTATTATTAGTTTGCCGGCGGAATCAGCTATTAAGTTAATTACCGCGGGCGAGGTAAGAGTAGGTTGGGTCATGTGCAGGCTCAGGGAGCAAATCTCTCTAAAGAGATGCTTCAGATGCCTCGATTTCGGCCATTTTGCGGCGGCATGCACTAGCCAGCATGATAGGTCGAGGAGTTTCAGGAAGTGTGAGGAAGAGGGCCACCTCATCAAAGATTGCACCGGAGATCCACGGTGTATGTTATGTAGTGGAAAAGAGGGCATGGACAGCCGGCATATTGCGGGAAGCAGCAGATGTCCGGTATATAGGAGGGAGCTGAACCGCACAGGCAAATGAGATTGATACCAATCAATCTCAATCAGTGTGAGGCAGCTCAGGACCTGCTCTCGCAAACCATTCGAGGGTCGAATGTGGATGTCGCGGTTATTTGCGAGCCGTGCAGAAACTACGGCGGTGCGACTTGCGCGGTGGATGCGTCTGGCAACGCAGCAATCTGGGCGTGCGGAAGACAGGCCATTCAGGAAGTCATGGCCCCCCGGGCAAACGGTTTTATAAGGACGAAGGTCAACGGTGTCCATATTTACAGCTGCTACGCTCCTCCTAGTACAACCTTAGCACAACATGAGGAGATGTTAGACAGTCTGGTGTTGGATGCTAGAGACCGCAGCCCTAAAATCATTGCGCGCGATTTCAACGCGTGGGCCCTGGAGTGGGGAAGCCGATCGACGAACACCAGAGGTCAAATTCTGTTGGAGTCATTTGCGGAGCTGGACATCGTACTGGCCAACGTTGGATGCGTGCCCACCTTTCGAGGAAGAGGGTCCGGTTCGATCGTTGACCTGAATTTGTTAGCACTTCACTGGTGAGGGAGATGGCTTGGCAAGTGAGTGGGCACTACACCCACAGTGACCACCAAGCCATCTTCCTCCACATTGGGAACCGGGGAAGCAGTCAACAACACTCTGGAGGTGGAAAGGCTAAGGCGGTTGGCTGGTCTATCGGAGCTTTCGACGAGGAGACATTCCTGGCCGCATTGGAGGGAGCCCATGATCCGGATGGAACAGCGGTGGAAAGGGTCACACAGCTGTCTCAGCGTGTAACCGAAGCATGCAACGCTACGATGCCACGACAACGTTTGCACCACGGCAAGAGGCCAATCTACTGGTGGAACACGGAGATCGCTGCCTTGAGATCCTCTTGTCTCCGAGCGAGATGACTTTCCCACAGGGCAAGGGGAAGGCCGGAGCACCACGAGCGTGAGGAGGAATACAAGGATATGCGAAGCAACCTTAAGAAGGTCATTCGGAGAAGCAAGCGGGAATGTTACCAGAAGCTCTGCATGGAGGCTAATACGAATCCGTGGGGTACAGCCTACCAAGTTGCAACAAAGAAGATCCGCGGGCGAAAATAACCTCAGGTGACATGTCCACGGCCCTTGTTGCAAATAACTGCAACTCTTTTCCCGCAGCAGGAGCAGGACGAAAGAGAACCCAAACTGGTAGCTCAGCAGGACGTCTTCTCGATCCCTCATGTTACCGAAGAGGAACTTTGGGAAATCTGCAGGCGTATTGGGGACAGCAAGGCTCCGGGATTGGACGGAATTCCGAAGAGGGCTCTAAAGGTGGTTCGCAAACACATTCGAATCGTGGATGGCGGAAGGAGTGTTTCCCGCCCAGTGGAAGAGGCAGAAGGTGGTCTTGCTACCGAAGCCTCGAAAACCACCCGGCGTGCCCTCTTCATATCGCCCTATTTGTCTCTTAGACACCATGGGGAAGATGTTGGAGAGGGTGATATACAACAGGCTGCTCCCGTTCATTGAGCTTGCAAGTGGTCTTTCAGAGCGGCAATATGGGTTTCGGCGAGCCCGTTCTACGGTCGATGCAGTAGCAAAGGTCGTGGAAGTGGCTCGAAATGCAATGGCCATGGACAAATGCTGTGCTCTGGTGACGCTGGACGTCAAAAATGCTTTTAACTCAGCCAACTGGGGCTGGATTGAGGGCGCTTTGGACAAACTGGGTGTTCCTAGCTACTTGGCTCGGCTCATCGAGAGTCACCTTTCGGACAGACTTCTCTGGTACGAGACGGACGACGGGCCGAAGGAGTACATTGTGACAGCAGGTGTGCCTTAAGGTTCTGTATTGGAACCGCTGCTGTGGAACATAATGTACGACCGAGTGCTTGGCCTTCGCGTGGAGGAGACAACGCTGATCGGTTTTGCGGACGACTTGGCGGTAGTTGCAATTGCAAAGCATCCCGAGGACGTGGAGCTTTATGCAAATGAAGCCATTCATACCATCAAGTCATGATTACGAAAGGCCAAGCTGGACCTGGCGGACGAAAAGACGGAGGCGATACTCATTACCAACCGTAGGAAGAACAACACGGTTACCATCCGGGTTGGTAATTGTGAGGTCGTCTCAAAATCGGTTGTCAAATACCTGAGGGTGATGATCGATGCCAAGCTGAGCTTCAAGGGACACTTGGATTATTCGCGAGAGAAGGCAGCAAATGCCAGTTCATCCCTTGCCAGGATGATCCCTAACGTGGGAGGGCCGAAGTATAGTCGCAGGCTACTCATCGCGGGAGTGGTGAGGTCGATCCTGCTATACGCGGCCCCTGTCTGGGCGGGAGCGTTGAACCACGCTGTCAACCGGAGGAAGATATGTTCGGCATACCGGCCAATTGCGCTAAAGGTGTGCAGCGAATTTAGGACGGCGTCGACGGAGGCAGTGTGTGTTATCGCAGGAATGATCCCTATAGATCTTCTAGCGAGCGAGGCACACTGGCTCTACGAAAAACACAAGGCAAATCCAGCCAAAGTGAATGCGGATTTCCGAAAAGCCATCAGGAGAGAGTTGTGTGGCAGGTGGCAACAACGATGGGATAACTCCGACAAGGGCAAGTGGACCCATACATTGATCCCGTGCATCGAGAAATGGGTCAACCGAAAGCACGGAGAACTGAATTACCACCTGACACAGTTCCTTATGGGACGCGGTGGCTGTAGGAAGTACTTGCATCGCTTCGAGTTGGACGAGTCTCCCAACTGTCCTGAATGCGGTGTTCCACTCGAGGACCTGGAGCACGTTATGTTTCATTGTCCCAGATTTCTGCAGCAGAAAAGGAAGTTGAACAGCATCTTAGGGGCGGACATCGAGCCCTCCAACCTGGTGGAAGAGATGTTGAAGTCGGAGGAAAACTGGATGGCGGTAAATGAGGCAGTAGTCGTGGTGCAGACAAAACCCCTGGAGTTGGATCGAGCTCAGAAGGCGGCGCGACGGAGACGTGACATGGACGAACTGGTATAGCGATCCAGGGTCTCCCCCGCGAAGTAATGCTTCATAGTGGTCCCGCGGGGAGTGGCGGAAGAGTGGGGGTGGTTTTAGTGGGTGTGAATCCCACACACTGCTGCAACCTGGCGCAGCAGCGTCTTTCTAAGATTTCCACCTCCATCCATAAAAAAAAAAATATTATATATATATCGCAATATATATATATATATATATTTTTTTTATATAAATATATAAATATATATATATATATATATATATATATTTATGGATGGAGGTGGAAATCTTTGAAAGACGCTCCTGGCCAGGTTGCAGCAGTGTGTGGGATGCGCACCCACTAAAACCACCCCCACTCTTCCGCCCCTCCCCGCGGGACCCCCGTGAAGTATTACTTCGCGGGGGAGCTTTACCAGCTCGTCTATGTCGCGTCTCCGTCGCACCGCCTTCCGAGCTCGATCCAACTCCAGGAGTTTTGTCTGCACCACAGCTACTTCCTCATTTACCGCCATCTAGTTTTCCTCTGACTTCAGCATCTCTTCCACCAGGTTGGAGGGCTCGATGTCCGCCTCTGAGATGCTGTTCAACCTCCGGGTGTAGAGTCGCACTCAGGACAGTTGGGAGACTCGTCCAACTCGAAGCGATGCAAGTACTTCCTTTAGCCACGGTGTCCCGTAAGGAACTGTGTCAGGTGGTAAATCAATTCTCCATGCTTTCGGTTGACCCATTTCTCGATCGACGGGATCAATGTATGGGTCCACCTGCCCTTATCGGAGTTATCCCACGGTTGTTGCCACTTGCCACACAAGTCTCTCCTGATGACTTTTCGGAAATCCGCATTCACCTCGGCTGGATTTGCCTTCCGTTTTTCGTAGAGCCAGTGTGCCTCGCCCGCTAGAAGATCTATAGGGGTCATTCCTGCGATAACACACACTGCCTCCGTCGATGCCTTCCTAAATGCGCTGCATACCCTTAGCGCAATTGGCCGGTATGCCGAACATATCTTCCTGCGGTTGACAGCGTGGTTCAACGCTCCCGCCCAGACAGGGGCCGCGTATAGCAGGATCGACCTCACCACTTCCGCGATGAGTAGCCTGCGACTATACTTCGGCCCTCCCACGTTAGGCATCAGCCTTGCGAGGGATGACCTAGCATTTGCTGCCTTCTCTAGTGCATAATCCAGGTGTCCCTTGAAACTCAGCTTGGCATCGATCATCACCCGCATATATTTGACAACCGATTTTGAGACGACCTCAGAATTACCAACCCGAATGGTAGCCGTGTTGCTCTTCCTATGGTTGGTAATGAGTATCGCCTCCGTCTTTTCGTCCGCCAGGTCTAGCTTGGTCATTCGTAAGCATGACTTCATGGTATGAACGGCTTCATTTGCATAAAACTCCACGTCCTCGGGATGCTCTGCAATTGCAACTAGCGCCAGGTCGTCCGCAAAACCAATCAGAGTTGTCTCCTCTGGCACGCGAAGGCCAACCACTCCGTCGTACATTATGTTCCACAGCAGTGGTGTCAATACAGAATCATGAAGCACACCTGCTGTCACAATGTACTCCTTCGGCCTGTCGTCCGTCTCGTACGAGAGAAGTCTGTCCGAAAGGTAACTCTCGATGAGCCGAGCTAAGCAGCTAGGAACACCCATTTGTCCAAAGCGCCTTTAATCCAGCCCCAGTTGGCTGAGTTAAAAGCATTTTTGACGTCTAGCGTCACCAGAGCACAGCATTTGCCCATGGCCATTGCATTTCGAGCCAATTCCACGACTTTTGCCACTGCATCGACCGTGGAGAGTAAATGTATATGAAGTTACGAGATAGTTCACCGCTATCTTTAAAATAAACAAGTCGGGAAACGGGAAGCTGGGCGCTTCAAGTTTGATAGGTTTTGTTTGCTTCTTGTGTAAGTATATTTGGGTATAAAACTATGCCATTTGTACGTAGCGCGTTAAGAATATGCATTTAGCATGCCAGGTTTAGTACTTCGGGTTGTAAATTTACACGGTAAAGACAACTTTGAGCTACTGTAACTTTGTTACTAATGGTATGATTTTGCTCAAACATGGAGATGCTTCATATTATATTTTATACTACTACCAACTTTTGTAACTCTTAGATAAACATTAGGGGGTTTGACTCAATTTTCCCAAAACTATGGTCATATACTACAGGGTGCGGCAGCATAACTTCCTTTTTTAAAATGCGCGCCACTCAGTTGATGTCATAGCGGAGCGCTGGTGGTCTCGTTCAAGAGGGGATACTGTAAAGTTTTGTCCCAACACGGTTCAGTCGCCATAATGCATTGGAATAGTGAGGAGCGTGCCTTTGCCAATGAGTTTTACTTTTCAAGCGGATGTTCAGTTATTGCAACACAGTGTGCATTTCGGAATCGCTTTAATTTAGCGCCGTTGGCTCCCGTCCCAGACCGCAAATCAATTGTTACATGGGTCACTACATTCAGACAAACTGCAAGTGCGACAAAAGAAAGAACTGGAGTCCGTCGGCTCGTTAGATCACCTGAGAACATTGAAGCAGTGAGAGCGTCAATGTTGCGATCGCCACGGCGTTCTGCGCGCAAATGCGCATCTGCCCTTGGACTATCCAATCGTTCTGTGAGAAGAATTCTTCGTGATGATTTTCATTTTCATCCCTATAAGATGGCGATAGTGCAGGAACTTTCAGAACGCGACTTCAATTCTCGGATGAACGCGTGTGAGCTTCTTCTTGATGTCGTTCCCGAGGGTGCTATTGTTTTTTTTAGCGATGAAGCCCATTTTCATATGTGTGGGTCGGTTAACAAACAAAACATGCGCTACTGGGCTGACACCAACCCTCGAGAATTGCATCAAAAGCCTTTGCATTCACCCAAAGTCACAGTGTGGTGTGCAATTTCCTCAGCTGGAATTATTGGTCCCTGGTTTTTCGGGGAAAATGAGGTTACAGTGACAGTGAATTCGGACCGGTATGTAAACATGCTACAGAATTTTTTTTCCCACGGCTAGAAAATTTGGATTTGGGGGACACTTGGTTCCAACAAGACGGTGCAACAGCACACACTTCAAGAGCATCGATGGCTGTTTTGAGGGAACACTTTCCAGAGCGCCTTATCTCAATTAGAGGCGATTTTAAATAACCGGCACGCTCTCCCGATCTGTCCCCTTGTGATTTTTTTCTATGGGGTTTTTTGAAATCCCGTCTTTATGTGAACCGTCCAAGAAGCCTACAAGATTTGAAGACCAACATCCAAGAAGAACTTGCCAACATAACACCTGCTATGCTAACAAGAGTCATGACAACGCTAGAAATCGGTTTACGCAATGTATGGAGAATGGGGGACGTCACCTAACAGATTTGATCTTCAAAACAATGTAAATAAAAACTTTAGACATGCACCTACATTATAAAAAATAAATATTTTCCGATGCATACAATAGTTTTTATTGAGTTTTGAAAAAAGGAAGTTATGGTGCCGCACCCTGTACTTATAGTTGAGTTGAACAAATGCGCAAATTGCTGAGTTTGCAAAGTTGCGTCTTTTGTAACTCGATATCGCTTAATGTTCGTTTCAGTCATGTTTTTGTTTATATAAAATATGGCTCTCTCTTCTGGATAGCTTTTAGCTTCTGTTAGAATGAGAATGTTTACATTATTTCGTTTGAGTTTAGTAAGATAAGTTTTATGAAGATAAGATATTGATGACTCATACGTTTTATGGGCATGTGGTGTTTGTGTATAGTGCTACTTTGTCCTCAGAGGAAACAGCAACAGCAATATTGAATTTATTTTAATTTGATTATTAAGTTTTCTTATAATGTCATGATCGTTGGAATCAATGATCTGCATATGCTCTAGGATTTGGTTTTATTCGTCTCTATCAACTAGGCCGAATAAATTGAAAATTAAATTGAAGGTCCTCTTTTGTGTATGACATGGTGGGTGTGGCAATTTTTGACTGGGTCCTTTTTCATGCAAGTGAAAAAATTGCTATGCTCTGAAGCGTTATTAAATAGAGGTATACATTTTTCTATTCTGGGATTATCATTACAATATTGAACGTGAAGTTCCAGGGTAGTCATGTTGACTGAGTGTATGTGTTCGTAATCTGGGCCAGAGTTTTTGGCTTCTAGGCATTTACTCATTTCATCTAATGTTTCGTTATATTTCAGGAAGGTGCATTCATTATTCTGATGCAGAAACATTTGTAATTCATGGACAATGGTTCTCTTCACTGTTGGATTGTGAGCACAACGATTATCAACTTCCGCATCTGAATTGTCCATCAAATAAATTTGTAAAAATTGATAATCTGCATCAGGTACTGGTAACAGTGTCCCCAATAAGTGATAAATGTGTCCTTGTATCTGTAATTTTTAGAAATTAGTCGATTAATTATTTCCGATACATACATTTTAGTAGATATTGAATATTATAAAAAAATATTATATACCAGAACCTTGAAAGTGGGCATGAAATTGTCCTGTATAATATGTGTAGCGCCAAATGATATCATCAATCATGGAAACAGCTGTTATGTTTCTGAATGTTAGCCAAGAAGTGCTTAGAGTCATTTCCAATCCCAGAAACTAAAGATCGTAAAGGATCTGGTGGTAGGGGCAATTGTGGCAATTTTACTTTGCCTCCAGCACAACATAATCCAGTAGATTCATGAGTGTATTTAAACGCCTTATTTATGTATAATATTTACAAATTATTTTCATTTCCCCAATTATTACCGATTTGTCAGCACTATAATCAATTGCCGAATCATAGTGCAATGCGGATTCGATCAATTTCATTATGTCGTGATTGCTGTTGTTGTGTTTGATGGGCACGAACTCGTTGCATTCTAAGCCTATCTACTTCATTATCACTCACTAAATAACGCAATTCTGGCATAGCAATACGACTATTTTCTTGATCTGTCGGTTAGCACGTGAGGTAGCCTTTCGCACATTTGATTGACTGCGACAACCTAAGTCAGGTCGTCTTCTCCTCGGCATCGTAAATTGTAAATAATCAAAGTGAGAAAATTTTTCGTTCACTTAGCAGTAAAATGTCACAATCGCAAAATATCAAAAAAAGAGCACATTTACTGGAATGTCACTATCACAAAAGCTCGCCAAAATAAAGAAAGTTCTCGCGCACTCATAGGTTTCGTAACACAATATCGTAATACTTCTTTCCGTGTTCTAAAGTGCAAGAGGATGGATTGACATGTTAATTGGTTGTCAAATCTAATGTCAAATATTATCCTTGAATCAGAAATTTAATTTGTAACAAAACTTAATATCTAGTCTAGGTCTAGGTAGTCTAGTTTGGTCTTGAAATATTTATGGAAATTCAGAGAAGGTTTAAACGGTGAGAAACAAAAATACTAAAAACAGAAATTCTATTTTCCAATACAACATGTTCTGAGCTGTGAAACATTTGATGTCTTTTGTCTTTTTAGAAATAAAAGATTGTCACTTAGTTGTAATATGAGGTCCGATGAACATAGTGAGTGATTGAACTTTATTGAATATCAATAAAGTTCAAATTGACTCTAAATTTTATTTAGAAAAAAACATTTATATGGGAAGAAGAAAAGTGCTGTTTTTAGGGTTTTAATAATAAATAATAATAATAATCGTTGGCGCAACAATCCATATTGGATCAGGGCCTTGTAGTGTGTTAGAGCGCTTCATTCAAGACTGTAACGGTACACTAGGAGGCAATGTTGTCAGCATTGCGCTCGCCCGAGATTATTACCCTGATTTGACTCAGGTACTCATTCACAGCTGAGTCGACTGGTATCCGAAGTCAAATCACGATGCAAATTCCACTGCCACCAGTGAGATTTGAACCGCGACCTTGCATATGACAGCCTAGTGCTCTAACCACTGAGCTATCCGGACAGGGTTTTACCGGCAATTATTTGAAATTTTCTCACCTTTTAAACCTTCCCTAGACCTCCACGGACATTTCAAAACCAAGATAAGATAAATCCGTTCAGCCGCTCTCGAGTTTTAGCGAGACTACCGAAAAGCAATTGATTTTTATATATAAGATTATAAGATTTAGATAAACTTTTTTATATTATCATTGAACCAGTTTTGATTATCTAGGGTTTTTAGACCATTTCCGTAAATGGAAATACCGTATTTCTCTATTGGGTATTTTATAGGGTCTTTCTTTATTGATTCTTTTGTATCAGTTTCCTTGTTTTTTATAGTATCTGGGTTGACGTTTGATTCTATCAAGATTAATTTTTTTTATTATTTTTTTTTGTGTATTATGTTTTTATTACTTTCTCTATTTCTCTTCTTTCGAATAGAGGTTCGTTTTTCTTCTGAAGGTTTTCTTTTGCGTAGGCTTGTTTATTTTCTATATCGGGCTTTTGTTCACCTTTTTGTTAATTTATGAAAATCACATGTTTTTTCTGTTTCTCGTTCTCTCTGTTAATTTGTTTTTATTGATTTATTTTTCCGAATTAAATTTCGAATGGCTTATAGTCTGTTGTGGAATGTACTGTGTTTGATGTATGATTCTACAGCTTCTAATATGACAAAGTCTAAATCCTTTTGTATGTC
Organism: Hermetia illucens; assembly: GCF_905115235.1. Lineage (NCBI taxonomy): Eukaryota > Metazoa > Arthropoda > Insecta > Diptera > Stratiomyidae > Hermetia > Hermetia illucens. The sequence goes on along the minus strand of NW_024037035.1, from coordinate 57,566 downwards.
TATTTCTTCGATAGTTCTAATTCGTTCGGTGAGTGTATTATGACATTTGTTAGTGCGTTCCTGTATGGGATCCTGGGGCTATTGTGTGGTATTCTATGTCTCTTGACTTTAGAAATTGTGTTATTGATATTACGTCGGAAGCGTTGTCGAATATAACCTTTTCGGGTTTGCGGAATGTCGTTATATATTCCTGTATTAGCTTTATTAGGGCTATAGGGTTTTTATCGAGGGTTTGTTTTACATAAAGGCATTTCGAAAATTTGTCGAAAGTTGTGAATTACTTTTTATTTTTAGTCATGTAAATGTCCATTATGAATATTTCGCTAACGTCGCTAGGGGTTTTTGAAATTTCGAATTTGATTTTATACGACTTCCTGTCGTATTTGGTTTTACCGCATTTTTCGCAATTATCGATATATTCGTTGATTGGTTTTTCCAGTTTTGGGAAATAGTATGTTCCTTTTAGGTTATGATAGAATTTATTAACGCCGAGGTATTTGTTTTCCTCGTGTTGTTTTTTTATTAAGGTTTTGTGTGAACCAAAACCTTATTAGAATCGCGACGGTGTCTGTCTGTCTGGCTGTCTTTTTTTTTCATCGTTGGAAGGTGGAAAGGTTCAAAACCTACTGCTGGCTCCTGCTATACAGTTATGTGAGATTTCTACTCACTAAACTTGCTCCTTCTTCTTCCACTCTCCCCACGGGACTGCTATAAAGATTACATCGTGGGGCGGGATCAAATACAACATGCTCCGCATTCTCAGCCACGTTACCACATCTTGGGCACCATGGTGACTCGTCGGGTCCAAATCGATAAAGGTAAGCCCGATAACCTCGACGTCCACTTAAAAACTGTGTTAGCTCGTAGCTTAGTTCCCCGTGATTCCTTTCCATCCATCTTCGAATGTGTGGAATGATACGGTAGGTCCAACGGCCAGTTTGTGCCTCGTTCCATCTCTTTTGCCAGTTTGCGATGGATTCCCGCCATGCTAGTTGCCGCCGAAGTACAATAGACTCACCGATTGCGTACATTTTGTCGTAGAGACGCCGACCTTCATCCGCCAAGATGTCTATGGGGATTGTCCCTGCCAGTACATATGCTGCTTCTCTTGATGTCGTTCGATAAGCACTGCATACCCGGAGTGCACTTAGTCGATACGCCATTCCTAGTTTTCCGCAGTTTGATTTGTTTTCCAGAACGGTTGCCCAAACTGGAGATGCGTAGAGTAGCACGGAACTAACTACCCTTGAAATAAGACGACGTCGACTTTGTCTTGGTCCACCAATGTTCGGTAGTATCATCGAGATCGTAACAGCGATGGAAGATGCTTTAGTTGCAGCGCACTCAATGTATTTTTTAAAGCTGAGTCTTTTGTCAATCATTACTCCCAAACATTTAAGCGACTCTTGGGAGTAAATTGTTTTTTCGCCAACTTTAATTTTCACGGTCGTGTCTTTCCTTCTTTTGCTGATTAGCACTAGTTCCGTTTTATGTTCAACAAGTCAGTTCAGTTGTCACGCCGTTAGGGAGGCGTAGCGCCAGCACTCCATTGTACATAATTAACCACAATAAGGGACCTAAGACAGACCCCTGTGGTACGCAGCACATCATTGGGAATAATTTCTCTCCATCGTTCGAATCGCAATATAATCTTCTTCCAAGAAGAAATGCAACAACGATGCATACAATGTGCTTTGGAGCCTGTAGTTTGGTTAGAGCCTCTACGATTTTCGTCCCCTTTGCAGTGTTGAATGCATTTTTTACATCGAGTGTCACCACTGCGCAACATTTGTCATCTTGTATTGCAGCGCGTGCCAGGCCAGCCACCATGTTGATTGCATCGATGGTTGATCTCCCCTTACGAAACCCGAATTGCTTATCGGATAGGCCTCCTTCCTTTTCCGCAACAGCGAGCAGCCTGTTGTATAATACTCGTTCAAATAGTTTACCAATGGTATTGACCAAACATATCGGTCGATATGAGGAGGGGTCTCCCAATGATTTACCTGGCTTGGGAATAAGTATCAACTTTTGCAGCTTCCATTTCTCGGGGAATTCTCCTTCTCTAAGGCATGCCGTAAAAACTTTGGCAAACATACCTGGTGTTGACCTGGCTGCCACTTTCAGGGCGATATTCGAGATTCCATCTGGCCCTGGGGTCTTATTTTCAGCGAACTTCATTGCTGCATCAAAAATTTCCTCTTCTACCACTTCAGGAATTTCGTCGGGGTTTACATGAGCTTTAGGCAGATTTGTGTAGTTCACATCCTCTGGGAAGAGAGTGTCCACTATGTTTTGTAGTAATTTTGGACAGGTAATCGGTGGGGAGCGCTTGCCTTTCAGTGATGACATTACATACCTGTAGGCGCCACCCCATGGATCAGAATCAGCTTCGGTACACATCCGCTTGAAATGTTTAGATTTGCTCTTCGTGATAGCTACTTGCAATTTTTTCCTCGCGTTCTTGTATTGCATGTGTAGCTCAACGAATTCAGGTTGATTTCTTCTGCGCTGGGAGCATCTCCTAGCTCTGAGGCAGTTTTTCGCACATTCCTCAATTTCTGAATTCCACCAGAAATTGGGATTTCATTTTCGGAAAGCGCTACGCCGTGGCATAGAGGGCTCGCATGCCCGCTGCAATTTTTCCGCGACCTATAAAGCTTTTTCTTGTGCGCTTCCTGATAATAATGTGTCATCTAGAAGTACCTCCTTGAACATTTCTTCACCGAATTTGTTAGTTACCCAACTCATCGTTATTCTTTTTGGTGGCTTCATATAATTCCTACGCGAGGTTTGGAAGACAATAGCCTGATGATCGTTGTGTGTGTACTCTTCGCTAACATGCCACTGCAAGTCTTTGATAAGGGTGTCACTGACGAAAGTGAGGTCTACTACCGATTGTAATTCTCCCCTCCGGTATGTGTTGGCTCCCCTAGAGTTCGCAAGTACGACATTTAGACGCGAGAATGTCTCTAGCAATATTTGCCCCCTTGCATTTGTTTTCCTGCTTCCCCATTCTTCTGCCCATGAGTTGAAATCACCGGCAATTATTTTGGGGTTATAACGCCTGGCATCAATGGATAGTTTATCAAGCAACAAGGTGAATTCCTCCAGCGTGAGGCTCGGGGCTGCGTAACAACTGTAGATGTATATACCTCCTATTTTGGCACGTGTAAATCCGTTCTCTGAATGCTTTTTTACATCTTCTAGAGCACGACTTCCACAGCTCCATATCGCGGCTTTGCTGTTTTTGTCAGCTACCCATACTCCGCTATGATGATTTTCATATTGTTCGCATACAATAGCTACGTCGACATTATTTTCAAACACGCTCTGGGAGAGCAGGTCTTGGACCGCTCGACAGTGGTTCAGATTTAGTTGCATAAACTTCATTTGTACTTATTTATGAACGCCTATCTGAATACTGGGCATTTACTGTTTCCTGCAATGTGGGCGCTGTCACTACTTTTTGCTTCCACGCAGAATACGCCCTTGGGCATTCCGTTGCAGTCCTTCGCCAAATGGCCTTGTTCTCCTCATTTGCGGCACAGATTTGATCTGTCTTGCGAGCTAGTGCAGGCTTTCGCTATATGACCAACCTGCATATATATAACATTTATTTATGCACTGGACTCTGTTGTCGTAACCGACAGACCACCCATCAAATACGTACTTTGCCCACTGCAATCGCCTTTTTTGCTGCTTCAATAGGAAGACTTATCGACGCTATCTGCGTGTCGCCGTATGCTTTTCAAAGTCGTAGAACACCTCGCTCACTGATTGTAATCCCAATGGCGTTTGTAAGGCCTCGCAGATCTCAGATTTTGTAATGACTTCATCCAAATCCTTGCATTCGGTCACCACCGAATCCTTACTCATTTTGACCGCCGCAGCCTCACCTAGTGATGCTTCAATTTTCTTTGCTAGGTTTTCGCCTCCGTCGTCACCAGTTTTAAGTTCGAACAACAGGTCGCCTTTCTGTGTTCGTCTTATCCGCGTGACATTTGCACTCAGATCCGTCAAGGAGGCATCTGCTTTAACCTTGCCTAAGATTTCCGCGTACGTCAACTCGCTGGTTTTTGTTATTATCAGCGCGTCCGGCCTGGCTACTTTTTGCAGCTTGTTCTTAGGTCCTACCTTAGTCCAAGTATCTTCGGCGCTGTTAGTGGCCTTTTCCGTATGCCCAGATAATCTTCCGTCATTCCTAGGTTGAAGTATGTTGCCCTGATAGAGCGCACCTGATCTTTAATCGCGTGATGTACATTATTGCGTTGGTTAGCGTACTCCATTAGATTATTGATCATCGATCCCAGCCTCGTAAATGTGTCACCCTCGTCTTCCGCAGTAACTACACTGCTGCTACTCTTATGGCCCAATATGCGTTTTTCCGTCGAATTCGCTGCCGGTGATCGTACTAATTTTGCGCTCCACTTGAAGGGATCACTCGCGCTTGAAGGTAACAATGAAGACTCCCCACTGGCCATTTTGCTAGTGGGAAGCCTCCGTTTCCTCCACTGCTTACAGTAATTTAACTCAAAAAAAATTAAATTATAATAATGCAGTTTATAAAAACTTATCCGTTTAATTGGAAATTTAAATTTATTTGTTAAATTAAATTAAATTTAAATTTATTTGTTATATAATATGTAAAAAAACAAAACCTTCCGCGCTCGATACGAGAATCGACCCCAGATCACGCGTGATGTGAAGTAAGCGTACTCTCAGCAAGCTACACGCTCCCGCTTGAAAACTACACTTTATGTAGATTAGTCCAGACAATAATTGCACTTTCTATTCGCATTCAGTATGAACGCCTTAAATGTCCAATTCAGCATTCAACGAGAGAAATGAATAAAGGGGAAGAGTCAAACTCCAACCTGTTCCTATTTCGATCAGCAATCATTAACCAGCTAAAAAATCCTATTTGCAGCTTAAGTGTTCTGCCGTGTTGGTTCGGTTAAATTCAAACAATTTCTCTTTATTATTTTTTGAATATAAAATAAAAATTGAGAAAAAAAAATTTCGCCATACGTGATTGAACCAAGGCCGCCCGGTCCGCGGACACGCGCGCTTCTACGAGTCTATCCTCGACGCTGTATGTCCTTTTTCAATACTAGTTACTGCACATTACCAGCTAACACCCGCCGATATATTTCATAAACGGCAATCCAAATGACCGGTTCAGCGGAGAAGAGAGCAAAGGGAAAATAAAATTTGTTGTTTAAATAAGTTTCACGTAAGAAACGCCACCGACCTCACTTCACCTTTAACTACTCCCGCACTTTGCACCTTCGGGCAGTTTAGTTCACAACTTTCACTGAATGTCTTTGCCTTTTTTTGCTTCTTGATTCGCGAGCGTTCGCAATGCACTTCCGTTCCAGTCAACGATTGTCGCTGTCTGGCTGTCTGTATCTCTGTCTGTCCGTCTGTCTGTCTGTCTGTCACACCTGATTTATTCGGAAACGGCTGGACCGATTGTCATGAAAGTCGGTAAGAGTATGTAATCTGGTATTCCCTTTACATGCAGTAAGGGGGGCCATTTTGTGTTAAGTTTAAGGGGGGCTCCCCATACATGTGAATGGAGGGTCCAATTTTTTTTTTTCACAGAATGTGGCCATGTGCAGTATCGAATGAAAGGCCTCAATTAGTACTTTTTGAAACTGGTTCAATATTTGAAATTAGGTGAAACATAGGGGAGTGAGGGCTCAAAATATGACCCCCAGAAAGTGTAACAGGTCTCGTTCTCAGAACCTATCCAACGGAAAAATCTGAAAAAAATCACAGTGGTGCATCTCTATGAAAGCTAGGCCTAAAAATATATCTGCTTCCGATATCTGCACAAATAAAGTTAATAATAATATATTTCCATAGTTTAAAAATTTACCCGGCACCCCCCTTATGTTCATCCCAGAAGTACAAAATTTGGCATGCATGTAATGAAAAACATAATACATAATTTGGTCAACTTTGAAGAAAATGCATCTATTATTAACAAAGTTATAGGGGGTAAAACTTTACAATTTTTTTGTGAAATTCGTGTACTCTACAACCTAATTCAAATAGATATAAGAAGTAGATCGGAAATATGGGTACGATCAATTTATATACGTGCATATATGTGTACAGTATTCGGAAATAGGCAGTTTGTTTGTTTAGGGGGAGCGTAATATCTATGGCTGTGTATGTACGTATGTCTCGTAGTTTGGCAAAATACAAAGGATTATACTGGATTTGTAGCTATACACGGATAGAAAAATGTGCGTTGAAATTTCTTACATAAGATGAACATAAAACCTTTATACCCAAAGCTCGAGCTTCCGGTATTCCGACTTGTTATTTTGAGTGTTGTTCTTGATTGATTGTTCGTTTACTATACCTTATAAGGTGCAATTTCAAACTGTTACTAAATAATTTCATGATTAGTGTTTGTAATGTGTTGTATACTGTATATGGAAGTTCACCATATATTCCGACTTTTCCTTTTTCTAGTAAATTGCGTTTGAAGATTTCAGTTGTCAAATTTTCACTGTTAAGATCTATTTCGTCCATGTAGATATGTCTATTTTTATGAACTGTTTAGAGTTCTTTTTGTTTTACCTTTACTAATATTATTTGATATTCGCAAGTGTTTACTATTCCTTCTCGGATGTGTATGCAGTCTGAATTTCCTGAGAGAATTGTTGCTATATTTGATGGTATTTTATTTTGGTAGTTAATTCCGTTTTGGTCCGTAAATGCAGCTTAAGAAATCAGCAACTTGAGTTTCTTTACCTTTTACGTAACTTATGTTGAAATTATATTCGTTGAGTTTTATACGTCAACGAAGGGTTTTTGAATCGGGGTCATTGAGACTTTTTAACCATACTAATGGTCTATGATCGGTTTTGATTTCGAAATTTTATACCGTAAAGGTAAATATTTTGTAACCCAAACGATTACTAAATCCCATTTCTCTATGGTAGTGTAATTCCGTTCATGTACGTTGAGATTTCCCGAAGCACAGGAGATTGGATGCCCTTTCTGCGATAGAATAGCTCCTATGGCTTTATTGCTGTGTCTGTGGTTAGAGAAAATTTTTCCTTGAAGTTTGGATACTTCAGGATTGGATAGTTGACTAACATTTGACTGAGTTGACTAATAGTTGCTGACATTTTGAGTTTTTCAAAGTAGTTTGGGATCGCTATAAACGATCTGATTCTCATATTTGAGTGAGTGGGTTAATAGTGTCGCTATTTTTGCGTAGTTTTGGTTGAATTTTCTATAGTATCTAGTGATTTCTAGGAAAATGCGAATTTGTTTCGGAGTTTTAGGGATTTTAAGTTTTTTTTATGACTTCAATTTTATTTGGATTGGGTTTTATACCATCCGAAGTTAATATGTGACCTAGAAATTCGATTTCTTTTCCGAAAAACTTGCATTTATCAAGCGGTATTTTTATTTCTTTCCTGTAATTTCTGGAATATTAATTTGGTATTATTTTCCATCTCCTGCCAAAGATTAAAATGTCGTCTAGATAGACAATGCAGATTTTATTGATATGATCCGCTAATACTTCATTTTCTATGCGCTGAAAAGTAGTAAAGTAGAAAAGTAAATTGATAGTCGTATCCGCCCCACCGGTAGCGCTCTATTGTCAGTTATGTCTTTTTTCAGGATCTGGTTATGACTTTTTTCATATAACACTTTCACTAGTAATGTTACTTGGTTTCTTATATTAGCCAACTCAGTTTGTCCTGGTTGGAGGAAAATTCTCTTAAAATTCGTCCTATGAGGCGATGTTAGACTTTTTTAAAAATTGTTTTGACCCGAGTTCTCTTAAAATTCTGGAGTCTGGGCGTTGCAATACCAATTTTGTTATGTTGTTACGGCGACCGTTTATTTGCAGGTTCCCGATTGCGTTTGTATTTATAGGTTTTCCTTGGTGTGTCTTCTGGATCGGGTTAGACTAAGCGGAATTTTTTCCAATTACTAACTGACGACCGAAACCGACTGCGCCAGTTACGAGATAGTTCAACGCTGTCGTTAAAATAAAAAACGGGGATACTATTCGGAGCGATTAGGCTTTTATTAATTTAACAATTTCCCTAAGACTAAAAGATTAGATCTTATATTAATAAGTGAGTTGAACAAAGGGTGCAAATTGCAGAGTTTGCAAAGTTGCATCTTTTGTAACTCGACATCGCTCAATGTTCGTTTGGGTCTCGTTTTTGTTTATATGAAGTTTGGCTAATCTCTTTTGGATAGATTCTAGCTTCTGTTAGAATGAGAATATTTACATTATTTCGTTTGAATTTAGTAAGATAAGTTTTATGAAGATAAAAGATTGATGACTCATACGTATTATGAGCATTTGGTATTTGTGTATAGTGGAGTGTTGCAGGACATATATATATACATATATACATATATATATATATATTATTTTTGTTTTTTGCGTACATGGAGGTGGAAAATCTTGAACAGACACGTCTGCAGCAGCTCCGCCGTGGGGGATTCACACCCACTAAAAACCACCCCCGGCCTCTCCAGCCCCAGCCCCGCGGGACCACCATTAAGGCATTACTTCGTGGAGTAGGTTTCCTCTCCGGCACTCATCCTTCTTCTACTTGTGGCTTTCCTTCTTCTCTGTTCCTTCAGCGACTCCTCCTGCATTTGGATGATTGCAGAGCCAAACGCAAGCCACTTCTAATCGGACTCCAGCATCTCAGCAGCCAAGCTCTCGGTGGTCACGCTCCTGCCCAGCACCTGGCCCAAGCTCCTTCCCTCCATCGCAAATCGCGGGCAGTAGAACATCACATGCTCTGGATCCTCCAGAATCATCCAACCCAAAGCGGTGCAGATACTGCCTGTAGCAACCACCGTGTCCCGTGAGGAACTGGGTAATGTGGTAGTTGGTCTCCCCATGTTTTCGCTCAAGCCACACCCTAATGTTGGGAATGAGCCTGTACGTCCACCGACCTTTCGTAGACTCGTCCCATCTGCGTTTTCAGAGATCATGCGACTCGAACCTTCCCGCATTTCTACGCTGTGCATGTCCCTCTATACGTCTTGCATGGTACAGGACACCCATTTCTTTGGAAAGAATGTCAACAGTGATCATGCCTGCCACCACCAATACTGCCTCATCTCAAACCGAGTTCACCTGCTTCCGTCTCTGAGAATTTGCAAAGCCTCAGCCCATACTGGCGACGAGTAGAGCAGGATGGAGCGCACCACTCCGGCTAGCACCAACCTCCGGCAATGTTTCGGTCCACCAATATTTGGCAACATTTTTGCAAGTGTCGTGGTGGCACTGGCTGCCTTTTGCCATGCATACTCTAGGTGCTCCCTAAAACTCAATTTGGTGTCAATTATTACCCCCAGGTATTTGATAGCCGGCTTTGATACGACCGTATGTCCACCGACTTCCACTTTTACAGTGTTATTTTTCCTGCGTTTCGTTATCAAGACCGCTTCCGTTTTCGCATCCGCCACGGTCAGCCCGGCCTTTTCTAGGCAGGACTTTACCGCTCTCACTGTTTCCGTTGCGTAAACCTCCACATCTTGTGGATGTTTTGCTGCAAAAACCACAGCAAGGTCATCAGCAAAGTCGACAATCATAGTCCCCTCTGGGGCGGGAAGAGCAAGCACCCCATTATACATGATATTCCAAAACCGAGGACCAAGCACCGATCCCTGTGGTACCCGGCTATGACAATGTACTCTTTGCGGCCCTCTTCCGTCCCGTACCAGAGAGTCCTCTCTGAGAGGTAGTTTTCCACCAAATTCGCTAAATAACCGGAGACACCTATGTCAGCCAACGCCCCTTTAATTCTATTCCAGTTTGCCGAGTTGAATGTGTTTTTGACATCCAACGCCACCACGGCACAGCAGCCGCCAGAAATCAGTGCACCTTTTGCCAGGTTTACCACCATGCCAATTGCGTCCACCGTAGAGTGGGCGTGTCGGAAACCAAACTGGCGTTCCGACAAACCATTGCTGGCTTCGGCGATGGGCAGGAGTCTATTGTAGATGACTCTCTCCATCATCTTCCCCATTGTATCCAACAGGCAGATAGGACTATACGACGCTGGGTTTCCAGGTCGCTTGCCAGGCTTTGGAAGCAACACCAACTTTTGCTGTTTCCACTGGGCAGGGAATATTCCTTCTTTTAGGCACCCCTCGAAGGTGGTGGCGAAAAGGTCGGGATTAGGACCGCCAGTTTCGAAGCTCGGTTGGGGATGCCATCCAAACCTGGGGCCTTGTTGTCGCCGAACCGACCACATATTTCCCGTAACTCCTCCACAGTTACAGGCGGTATTATGCCGTCATTTAGTTGGACAAAAATTTACATTCCCCTATTTTCGTGATGAGGGAACAGAGTGGTAACAATCTGTTTCAGGAGGCGCGGACAGGTCACCTGGGTTGATTTCCGCAGCCTTTTCATCACCACTTTGTAAGCCTCGCCCCAAGGGTTTATGTCGGCGTAGCCACACAGCTGCTTGAAGCAGTTCTGTTTGCTCCTCCGAATGGCTTCCTTTAGGCGGCCACGCAATTGCTTCTGTGCCTCCTCTCGATCGTCGCCACCGGGTTTTCCCCTGAGCCTCTGGCAAAGCTTCCTTGCCCGAAAACATGCGGCTCGCAAACTTGCGATTTCGTCGTTCCACCAGTAGTTAGGTTGCCTACTGGGGAGCAATCGTCTTCTGGGCATAGTAGCATCGCATGCTTCCTTCACCCATCGAGTGATGTGGGTGGCTTTCTCTCCAGCCGTACCATTCAGTGATATGTCAAATTTGAGCACCGCCTAAAACGTGTCCCCCTCGAAAGCTTTCACTGTCCAGACAAGCATACCACCCGGCATTCTGCGAAAAACCTTTTCCGAGCTCGATTCGCCCTTGGTCTCTATGCAGATTGCCTCGTGATCGCTGTGAGTATAGTCCTCACTGTCATGCCAAGCGATTCTACTGGCTAAAGTGGCACTCACGTATGTCAGGTTCACTATAGACCCCAGGCCCCTTCCCCGAAAAGTGTACGAAGACCCAACATTCGCCAGTACCACGTCTAGCTCCGCGAATGCTTCGAGGAGGGCACGTCCCTTCACATTAGTTATCCGGCTGCCCCATTCAAGTGCCCAGGCATTGAAATCGCCTCCTATTATGATCGGCCAACGTTCTCTTTCATGCAAAACAAGAGCGGCAAGCATCCGCTCATACTCGACGAGTGTAGCGCTGGGTGGAGCATAGCAGCTGTAGATGTCGACGCCCTTCACCTTCGCTATGAAGAAGCCCTCCTCCGGGTGCTCCATTATCTCCTCCAAGGCTTGTTGTCCAAGCCCAACCTCATCTGCAATTTGTGCCAAAGGCTCTCCGGGCACCTGCTACTGGCTGCAATGTGCTGATGATCCACACCCTCCTTTCCTTGGCACAGTAGACAATTTGGATCAGCTCCGTGGTCCTTGCTGATATGGCCTTCCTCTCCGCATCTCCTGCACAGCTTTGACCTGTCATTTGAACTAGTGCATGCCTTCGCAATGTGACCAAAGCCAAGCCATCTAAAGCACAATTTTAACGCCACCTGTTCCCTAAGGCGACACATAACCAAGCCTATTCTCATTCTCCCTGCCGTTAACAGTTTGAGTGTGTTTCACTTTCCTGAGGATATCGGCGTATGACCCTTTAACTGGTTGGGAAATGATAATCACCTCCGGTCTTATCTTCCCCCGATCACCTCTTTTCCGCGGTTCCACTTTCTTCCGCCTTTGAAGGTCGGATCCGTTTTCTCGAGGTCGCTGATGCAAAAGTTTCATTGCCAGCTTGAGTTGTAATTTTCATGAACTCCGTCTTTTTGGGAGTTGATTCTTTTCTCTTTTCGGGCTTTGCTGACCTGTTGATTTATTCAGCTTCTCGCGCAGCCTCTTCCCCGTTTTCTCCCCTTTTGTGTTTTGAACCGGCGTTATTTGAGTTGCCTGGTTCACTTTTCCAATCGGCAACTTCCCTAATCGTTCATCCTGGGCGTTGCCGTACGCCAAACGCCTATTCCCGCGAGTGGGAAAAAAACCAACAGAGTTAGAGAAGATAATCTTTATTCGTTGGTTGCGTTGTCAAAGTTACTCGTTCATCGTGAGCCTTGCCGTAAGCCAAACGGATGCCTCTTATCATTGCGCTTATATTTTGGTGAATGTTCCTGCGCTCGTTTATAAACTCACACAGCTCCATGATCTTTTTACCGAGGGCAGTAAAGTCAGTTCCAGACTCATCATTGCCGAAAACATCACTCTGGTGAATCGGCGTCAGTGATTCTTCCTCATCGAAAACTCCCTCTATACGCTTCCCACTGGGGGTAGCGATCGTGGGAGCTTGTGCCCGTGTGGGAGGGGATCTGCGAAGAATCGAGCTCCTTCTGACCGTGTCCGTCACTGAAGCCAGTTCAAGTTCCTCCCGTATGGTTGTAACATTAGATGCCACAGTAGCCAAGTTTCCCACTACTGAGGCACTGCGGTCTTTAAATATCGACGGCCGGGAGCCCGCTTGCTCACTGCCAAAAACCGCCGGCACTGGGTTTCTGAAGCCCTGCACCGTAAAAAAACTATTTTTCTCCTCCTCCATATTTGGTTTAATTTCTTGGTATCCTTCCCATAGCGAATTTGTATCCACGGGTGGGCGTTTACTTCCCACCTACCCGGCCTGCGCATAAACATGCCCATACACGCACATCTCCGGATGCGTGCATATGCATGGCCATGGCACATTCGCCGAGTATTCCCTTATCCGCACGAAGGGACGCGGGTGATGGGAGATTTGGCAGCTCCATACAGGATAGATATATATATATACTAGCTGACCCGGCAGACTTCCAACTGCCACAATCGATTTGTCAGCTCGAACGATAATATTATGGCTATCAGATGGCATCCGATCCAATGCTATTTTGAACATGTTTACGAAATCGTTATTCTGATGCAGAAACATTTGTAATTCATGGACAATGGTTCTCTTCACTGTTGGATTGTGAGCACAACGATTATCAACTTCCGCATCTGAATTGTCCATAAAATAAATAAGTGATAAATGTGTCCTTGTATCTGTAATTTTTAGAAATTAGTCGATTAATTATTTCCGATACATACATTTTAGTACATATTGAATATTATAAAAAAATATTATATACCAGAACCTTGAAAGTGGGCATGAAATTGTCCTGTATAATATGTGTAGCGCCAAATGATATCATCAATCATGGAAACAGCTGTTATGTTTCTGAATGTTGGCCAAGAAGTGCTTAGAATCATTTCCACTCCCAGAAACTAAAGATCGTAAAGGATCTGGTGGTGGGGGCAATTGTGGCAATTTTACTTTGCCTCCAGCACAACATAATCCAGTAGATTCATGAGTGCATTTTAACGCCTTATTTATATATAATATTTACAAATTATTTTCATTTCCCCAATTATTACCGATTTGTCAGCACTATAATCAATTGCCGGATCATAGTGCAATGCAGCTCGTTCAAGAATCACCGGAGCATTCCGTCTGCGGATTCGATCAATTTCATTATGTCGTGATTGCTGTTGTTGTGTTTGATGGGCACGAACTCGTTGCATTCTAAGCCTATCTACTTCATTATCACTCACTAAATAACGCAATTCTGGCATAGCAATACGACTATTTTCTTGATCTGTCGGTTAGCACGTGAGGTAGCCTTTCGCACATTTGATTGACTGCGACAACCTAAGTCAGGTCGTCTTCTCCTCGGCATCGTAAATTGTAAATAATCAAAGTGAGAAAATTTTTCGTTCACTTAGCAGTGTCACAATCGCAAAATATCAAAAAAAGAGCACATTTACTGGAATGTCACTATCACAAAAGCTCGCCAAAGTAAAGAAAGTTCTCGCGCACTCATAGGTTTCGTAACACAATATCGTAATACTTCTTTCCGTGTTCTAAAGTGCAAGAGGATGGATTGACATGTTAATTGATTGTCAAATCTAATGTCAAACATTATCCTTGAATCAGAAATTTAATTTGTAACAAAACTTAATATCTAGTCTAGGTCTAGGTAGTCTAGTTTGGTCTTAAAATATTTATGGAAATTCAGAGAAGGTTTAAACGGTGAGAAACAAAAATACTAAAAACAGAAATTCTATTTTCCAATACAACATGTTCTGAGCTGTGAAACATTTGATGTCTTTTGTCTTTTTAGAAATAAAAGATTGTCACTTGGTTGTAATATGAATATCAATAAAGTTCAAATTGACTCTAAATTTTATTTAGAAAAAAACGTTTATATGGGAAGAAGAAAAGTGCTGTTTTTAGGGTTTTACCGGCAATTATTCGAATTTTTCTCACCTTTTAAACCTTCCTTAGACCTCCACGGACATTTCAAAACCATGATAAGATAAATCCGTTCAGCCGCTCTCGAGTTTTAGCGAGACTAACGAACAGCAATTGATTGTTATATATAAGCCACATATGTGTATGTATATATATAACATATATATACACGTCCGCCGCAGCTCTACCGCCTGAACGGCGGAACTACAGCGAGCGCGTGTGGGATTCACACCCACTAAAAACCACCCCCGGTCTCTCCAGCTCCGCGGGACTAAAATTAAGGCATTACTTCGCGGGATAGATTTGCTCTTAAGCACTCATCCTTTTCCTATTCGCTGCTTTCCTCCTTCTTTGTTCCTGCAGCAACTCCTCCTGCATTTGGTTGATTGTGGAGCCAATCGCAAGCCACTTCTCCTCGGACTCCAGCATCTCAGCTACCAAGCTCTCCGGGGTCACGCTCCTGCCCAGCACCTGGTTGAAGCTCCTTCTCTCAATCACAAATCGTGAGCAGTGAAACATCATATGCTCTGGATCCTCCGGTATGCCATCGCATATGAGACAGTTAGGTAGATGTATATATATATATATATATACATATTTTTTTTCTTTTTTTTTATGGATGCAGGTGGATGCAGGAGGTTGATTTGTATCAACCTCATCTGCGATTTGTGCTAAGGGCTCTTCTGTATTCCGGGCACCTGCTGCTGCCTGCAATGTGCCGATGGTCCACACCCTCCTTCCCTTTGCACAGTGGACAATTTGCGTCAACTCCGCAGTCCTTACTGATGTGGTCTTCCACTCCGCATCTCCTGCATTGCTTTGACCTGTCATTTGAGTTAGTGCATGACTTCGCAATGTGACCAAAGCCAAGGCATCTAAAGCACGGTTTTAACGCCACCTGTTCCCTAAGGCGACACATAACCCAGCCTATTCTCACTCTCCCTGCTGCTAACAGTTTGAGTGCATTCTCCCATGGTAGGCTGATGATGGCGATTTGTGTTCCCCCATAGGCTTTCCTTAGCGTTTTCATCACTGACTCTTGTAGTCCGACAAGATCGAACTGTTTCTCCAACGCTTCGCAAACCTCCTCCTTCGTCGTGATTTCATCTATATCTTTGCAGATTATAGTGATCTTCGGCCTGCGAGCTCTTATGTCGGCTTCCTGCCCTAAAGTCTTCCCGATTTGGCTTAAGAATTTGTCCGCGGTTACATACTTGGATTTCTTAAGTTCCAACATAAAATCTCCCTTCTGCGACCGTCTAATACGGCTGACGTTGTCTCCCAAATTGGTGAGTTCGGTGTCTGCTTTCGCTTTCCTGAGAATGTCGGCGTATGACCCTTCACCTCGTTTGGAAATGAAAATCACCTCCGGTCTAATCTTCCTCCGATAATTTCTTTTCCGCGGTTCTACCTTCCTCCAAGCTTCGCATCCGCCTTTGAAGGTTCGATCCCTTTTCTCGAGGTAGCTACTGCAGTATTTTCCCTGGTAGCTTCAGAGGTACTTTTCATGAACTTCGGCTTTTTGGGAGTTGAGTCCTTTTTTCTTTTCGGGGTTTGCTGGCCTGTTGAGTCATTCAGCTTCTCGCGCAGCCTCTTCCCCGGTTTCTCCCCTTTTGTGTTTTGAACCGGCGTTACTTGAGTTGCCTGGTTCACTTTTCCAATCGGTGACTTCCCTACTCGTTCATCCTGGACCTTGCCGTACGTCAAACGGATGCCTCTTATCATGGCCCTTATATTTTGGTGAATGTTCCTGCGCTCCTTTATAAACTCACACAGCTCCATGATCTTTTTACCGAGGGCAGTAAAGGCAGCTCCAGACTGATCATTGCCCAAAACAGCGCTCGGGTGAATTGGCGTCAGTGATTCTTCCTCATCGAAGACTCCCGCTATACGCTTCCCACTGGGGGTAGCGATCGTGGGAGCTTGTGCCCGTATGGGAGGGGATCTGCGAAAAATCGAGCTCCTTCTGAACGGATCCATCACTGGAGCCAGTTCAAGTTCCTCCCGTACGCTTGCAACATTAGATGCCACAGTAGCCAAGGTTCCCACTACTGAGGCACTGCCGTCGTTGGATATCGACGGCCGGGAGCCCGCTTGCTCACTGCCAAAAACCGCCGGCACTGGGTTTCTGAAGCCCTGCACCGTAACTTCATTCTTCTTCTGCTCCTCCATATTTGGTTTTATTTCTGGGTATCCTTCCCATAGCCAATTTTTATCCACGGGTGGGCGTTTACTTCCCACCTACCCGGCCTGCGCATAAACAGGCCCATACACGCACATCTCCGGATGCGTGCATGTGCATTTCCATGACACATTCGCCGAGCATTCCCTTATCCGCACGAAGGGACGCGCCTGATGGGAGATTTGACAACTCGACACAGGTATATATATATATATTTATATATATAGAGTTAAAAAAAGCCCACGGCCCCCTCTTCCCGCCCAACCAGACCGAGGGGCGACCAACCTAAGGATGGGCTGAAGGCAACATCCATAGGCCCGCATCACAGCGATGATGCGTTTTAACGGCAAGTGTGTGCGACCATGCGAAAATGTATTATTACATGTCGATTCTCGCCCGATTCATCCAATGACGCGGAGGTTCTACACTACAGAGACATGGATCTTATATCGAAGACAGTTCGGATCAAGACTGAAACCCATTAGATCAGATTGTTACCGGATAGGACTCTTCGGACTATAGCACAGGTTGCAAAGATAACCGCTGTTTGCATCTCTATGTATAGTCCAGGCCTAAGATCGAGCGTTTTCAGCGCTTTATGTAAGTTCTGCGGGACTAATCCCGTCGCTGAAATTACCACTGGGACTACTTCGATCTTTTGTAGTCTGCAAGTTTGCTTCATATCGTCTGCCAAGGGGCCATAGTTCCGGATTCTTTTGTGCTGTTTTTCAACAGTGTTCCGGTCCAACGGTACGGCTACATCGATTATAAAGCACGCTCGTTTTTCCTTCAGAAGCAGAACTAGATCGGGTCTGTTATGATTAACACTGTGGTGAGTGGCAATAGTATGGTCCCACAGTAGTTTGACCCGATCATTGTCCAAGATTCTCTGCAGAGTATGCTTATAGTAAGGATGGTAGGTTGCACTAAGTTATACTTCAACGCAAGGTTTTGATGGAGAATCTTGCAGACAGAGTTATGACGATTGGTGTACTCGGTACCGCTGAACATCCTGCACGCAGATGTTATGTGCTGGATGGTCTCCTCTTCACAGTTGCATAACCTACAACTGGAGTTGGTGATTGAGGAGTCGTGAAGAATGTACCGTTTATAATTTTTTGTTGGGAGCGAAGCATCCTGAATTGAAGTTAGGAATGCTTCGGTCTTATAGAAAAGTACACCATTTGTCAACCATTTGTTGCAGGCTTCGATGTCAATGCCTGACAACAACAAATTTTTGATATGACCTCCGTGAATGGGTTTCTCTTTCTACATGTCGATCTTCTGTTGGACTGAAGTAACATTCGACATGGGATGCTTCTCAAGTTCAAAGGAGATAATTTCTTATCTGCAATGATGGTAGGCTGATGTATTTGGCTAGAGGATTTTTTATCATAGAAAAACTCACGAAGAGAATGCACTTAATTGTAGTGCAACGTTTTTAAATCAAGTCCCCCCCTTCCTTCCTGATGACGTGGGATAGTGATCCTCAATTTTTCGGCAGCTCTATTGTGCATGTTGTTGTTTGCAAGAACTACCCTTACCCGTCTATTGACAGATTTTAAATCAGTATTGCTCCAATGTATCACACCGAAAGTGTATAGAAAGACGGGAATGGCGAAGGTGTTGATTGCCATGATTTTATTTTTCCCGTACAGCTCAGTTTTAAGGACAAGATCCAGACGCCGTTCGAATTCCCCCCAGCAACTTAGATTTAATTATTGCCACAGCAGGTGTTGTTGCTTGCAATATGCCGAAGTATTTTGGCTGTATCCTTCGTTGTCGGTGTGTTTTCCCCGAACAATTGTTTTTATGAGACATTTTTCCAAACCCAACTGCATGCCGATATCCCTGCTGAACTGGATGGTGATGTCCAGGAAGGAGCGAATTTGGTTCTCGTCTTTGGCAAACAATTTGATGTCGTCAATGTACATCAAATGACTTAATGTACATTTCGACAATATGCCATGCTTGACTTGGAACCCATGTTTGCTTTCATGCAAAAGATGGGATAGCGGATTCAAAGCCAAACAAAACCATAGTGGGCTAGAGAGTCGCCTTGGAAAATGCCACGCCTGATTGGTATCTCTCCTGATGTTTGTGAGGATACCGATAGCTTCGTGTTCCAATTCTTCATTACTGTTCTCAGAAGAAAAACGACATTCGGGTTGATTTTATACAAGCGTAACACTTCTAAGAACCACGAAGGTGGCTGTCGAAATATTTCGTTTCTGATAGACAGCCTGCTTTACAGCTACCGTATCGATTATAAGCTGTTCTTTGCAGCCTCGGGAGCCTTTTGTGCATCCTTTTTGCTCCTCAGCTGTCAATTTATGAACATCAAGATGTTTTGAGATGTTCGCGCACAGAACTGAAGTGAAGACCTTGTAGATGGTAGGAAGACAAGTAATTGGTCGACATTTTGAAGGGCAGGAGGCACCCTGTTCCTTGGGGGTTAGGAAAGTTATCCCCTTGGTGGAAAATGGTGGAACTAAATCAGGATCGGCAATCATCTGATTAAATTGATTCGCCAATATCCTGTGAGTGCTCTTGAACCGCTTCAGACAGAAGTTGTGAATCTTGTCAACTCCTGGCGCCTTCCAGTTACCTGCCTTGTCAAGGGCTGCTTGAACGTCGACTTCAGTTACGTCAGGCATGGTCATTTCGGGGAGGGCATTACGCGTAAGGTGTGGGAGCCACACTGCTTCTAAATTGCAATGACTGGATTCGCTCCAAACGCTTCTCTAGAAGTCTTCTGCCTGATCCAGATCGAGGTTACTTTCCCTATGTGAGTTTGTGAGATTTTTGTAAAATCCCCGCTGGTTTTGGAAGAACAAAGTGTTGTCTGTCCTTCGCTGAAAGCTTTTCTGATACCTACGAATGCGATTGGAGCATACCGCAAGTTTCTGCTTGAGCACCTTGAGGATTTCTTCGATTGGTATATCATTGGACAGATGGTAGTTTCCAATGATGTTCGCAACACATCTGTGCACTCTTGGTGATGGATTTCCAAGGAGTGTTTGCGTGACACGACCAATCTCTCTTTTGTTGAGTCAAAACACCCAGAACGGTAAAGTCCTTCTGCGCATACCTCTATTATTCGCTCTAAATGTTGATTATGGAGACGAATACCCGTGGCAGCTGCAACGTAGATCAGGCTGTGAACTTCTGTAGCAGTAATCTAGCTAGCCAAACGATCAGCCAAAATTCTGTCAACGGCAGCAATGATATTAGTAGTTGCCGAAGTAAACTTCAGTTTTGGAATCTTTGGCTTAGCGTCTGGGAGAATCTCAGCATACACTGTGAATGCGACCTAGAATGCGGTCAAAGCCTCATTAAAAATTGGGTCGACATCCCCAGTTACTAAGCTTCTCCTGACTACTGGATTCACGGCGTGAATTACAGGTGGAGTACTTGTGTTACTCCTATATATATATCTATATATATATTTTTTTTTTCAGAGCGGCAATTTGGGTTTCGGCGAGCCCGTTCTAAGGGCGATGCAGTAGCAAAGGTCGTGGAATTGGCTCGAAATCAAAAATGCTTTTAACTCAGCCAACTGGGGCTGGATTAAGGGCGCTTTAGCCAAACTGGGTGTTCCTTGCTACTTGGCTCGGCTCATCGAGAGTTACTTTTCGGACAGACTTCTCTGATACGAGACGGACGACGGGCCGAAGGAGTACATTGTGACAGCAGGTGTGCTTCACGATTCTGTATTAACACCATTGCTGTGGAACATAATGTACGACGGAGTGGTTGGCCTTCGCGTGCCGGAGGAGACAACTCTGATTGGTTTTGCGGACGACCTGGCGGTAGTTGCAATTGCAAAGCATCCCGAGGACGTGGAGTTTTATGCAAATGAAGCCATTCATACCATCTAGTCATGGTTACGGATGGCCAAACTGGACCTGGCGGACGAAAAGACGGAGGCGGTCATCATTACCAACCGTAGGAAGAACAACACGGTTACCATCCGGGTTGGTAATCGTGAGGTCGTCTTAAAATCGGTTGTCAAATACCTGGGGGTTATGATCGATGCCAAGCTAAGTTTCAAGGGACACTTGGATTATGCGCTAGAGAAGACAGCAAATGCCAGCTCATCCCTTGCAAGGATCATCGCGGAAGTGGTGAGGTTGATCCTGCTATACGTGGCCACTGTCTGGGCGGAAGCGTTGAACCACGCTGTCAACCGGAGGAAGATATGTTCGGCATACCGGCCAGTTGCGCTAAGGGTGTCCAACGCATTTAGGAAGGCGTCGACGGAGGCAGTGTGTGTTATCGCAGGAATGATCCCTATAGATCTTCTGAATGCGAGTGAATGCGGATTTCCGAAAAGCCATCAGAAGAGAGTTATGTGGCAAGTGGCAACAACGATGGGATAACTCCGACAAGGGCAAGTGGACCCATACATTGATCCCGTGCATCGAGAAATGGGTCAACCGAAAGCACGGAGAACTGAATTACCACCTGACACAGTTCCTTACGGGACATGGTGGCTATAGGAAGTACTTGCATCGCTTCGAGTTGGACGAGTCTCCCAACTGTCCTGAATGCGGTGCTACACTCGAGGACCCGGCGCAAGTTATGTTCCATTATCCCAGATTTCCGCAGCAGAAAAGGAGGTTGGACAGCATCTTAGGGGCGGACATCGAGCCCTCCAAACGAAATAATACTTCACAGTGGTCCCGCGGGGAGAGGCGGAAGAGGGGTGCTTTTAGTGGGTGTGAATCCCACAGACTGCTGCAACCTGGCGCAGCAGCGTCTTTCTAAGATTTCCACCTCCATCCATGAAAAAAAAAATAAAATAATATATATATATATACATATATATGAAGACACGTCCGCCGCAGCAGGCGCGTGTGGGATTCACACCCACTAAAAACCACCCCCGGCCTCTCCAGCCCCAGCCCCGCGGGACCACCATTGAAGTATTACTTCGCGGAGTAGGTTTGCTCTTAGGCACTCATCCTTCTCCTATTTGCAGCTTTCCTTCTTCTTTGTTCCTTCAGCAACTCCTCCTGCATTTGAATGATTGCGGAGCCAACCGCAAGTCACTTCTCCTCGGACTCCAGCATCACAGTAACGTAGCTCTCCCGGGTCGCGCACCTGCCCAGCACTTGGTTTAAGCTCCTTCTCTCCATCGCAAATCGTGGGCAGTGAAACATCACATGCTCTGGATCCTCCGGTATGCCATTACATCTGAGACAGTTCGGAGAATCATCCAACCCAAAGCGGTGCAGAAACTGCCTGTAGCAACCACCGTGTTCTGTGAGGAACTGGGTAATGTGGTAGTTGGTCTCCCCATGTTTTCGCTCAAGCCACACCCTAATGTTGGGAATGAGCCTATGCGACCACCGACCTTTCGTAAACTCGTCCCATCTGCGTTGCCAGAGATCAGGCGACTCTGACCTTGCCGCATTTCTACGCTGTGTATGCCCCTCCATATGTCTTGCATTGTACAGGACACTCATTTCTTTGGCCAGAATGTCAACCGGGATCATGCCTGCCACCACCAATACTGCCTCATCTGATGTGGTTCTAAAAGCACTGCAAACCCTCAAAGCCATCCGCCGGTAAACCGAGTTCACCTGCTTCCGTCTCTGAGAGTTTGCAAGCGCCTCTGCCCACACAGGCAACGAGTAGAGCAGGATGGAGCGCCCCACTCCGGCTAGCACCAACCTCCGGCAATGTTTCGGTCCACCAATATTCGGCAACATTTTTGCAAGTGCCGTGGTTTCACTGGCTGCCTTTTGACATGTATACTCTAAGTGTTCCCTAAAGCTCGATTTGGTGTCAATTATTACCCCCAGGTATTTAATAGCCGGCTTTGATACGACCATACCACCACCGAACTCCACTTTCACAGTGTTATTTTTTCTGCGGTTCGTTATTAAGACCGTTTCCCTGTTCTCGTCCGTTAAGGTCACCCCGGCCTTTCCTAGCCAGGACTTTACCGCTCTCACTGTTTCCGTTGCGTAAACCTCCACATCTTCTGGGTGTTTTGCTAGAACAACCACAGCAAGGTCATCAGCAAAGCCGACAATCGTAGTCCCCTCTGCGACGGGAAGAGCAAGCACCCCATTATACATGATATTCCATAACAGGCGACCAAGTACCGATCCCTGTGTTACCCCGGCTGTGACAATGTACTCTTTGAGGCCCTCATCCGTCCCATACCAGAGAGTCCTCTCTGAGAGGTAGTTTTCCACCAAATTCGCTAAGTATCCGGGGACACCTATTCCAGTTGGCCGAGTTGAATGGGTTTTTGACATCCAACGCCACCACGGCACAGCAGCCACCAGAAATCATTGCACCTTATGCCAGGTTTACCACCATGCCAATTGCGTCCACCATAGAGTGGGCGCGTCGGAAACCAAACTGGCGTTCCGACAAACCATTGCTGGCTTCGAAGATTCGTTTAGCTGGATAAAAAAATTTGCCTTCCCCTATTTTCGTAATGAGGGAACAGAGTGGTAACAATCTGTTTCAGGAGGCGCGGACAGGTCACCTGGGTTGATTTCCGCAGCCTATTCATCACCACTTTGTAAGCCTCCCCCCAAGGGTTTATGTGCCACACAGCTGCTTGAAGCAGTTCTTTTTGCTCCTCCGAATGGCTTCCTTTAGGCGGCCACGCAATTGCTTGTGTGCCTCCTCTCAACCGTCGCCACCGGGTTTTCCCCTGAGCCTCTGGCAAAGCCTCCTTGCCCGAAAACATGCGGCTCGCAAACTTGCGATTTCGTTGTTTCACCAGTAGTTGGGTTGCCTACTGGGGAACAATCGCCTTCTGGGCATAATAGCATCGCATGCTTCCGTCATCCATCGAGTGATCTGGCTTTCTTTCCAGCCGTACCATTCAGTGGTATGTCAGATTTGAGCACCGCGGAAAACGTGTCCCCCCCGAAAGCTTTCACTGTCCAGCCAAGCATACCACCCGGCATTCTGCGAAAACTCTTTTTCGAGCTCGATTCGCTTTTCATCTCTATGCAGATTGCCTGGTGGTCGTTGTGAGTATAGTCCTCACTGACATGCCAAGCGATTCTACTGGCTAAAGTGGCACTCACGTATGTCAGGTCCACTATAGACCCCAGACCTCTTCCCCGGAAAATGTACGAAGACCCAACATTCGCCAGTACCACGTCCAGCTCCGCGAATGCTTCGAGTAGAACACGTCCCCGCACATTAGTTATCCGGCTGCCCCATTCAAGAACCCACGATTGAAATCGCCTCCTATTATGATCGGCCAACGTCCTCTTGAATCCAAAACAAGAGCAGCAAGCATCCGCTTTTAGTCACAGTTGTATAACTAAAAATCAAATCACGCAACTTATATTTGTATTGTAAATATATTACTTCCGCTTTGTTTTGAACAAATCTTTGGATGGCAATTTTGTTAGAGTTGTTTCTTATAAAATTTGTGGAAAATATTAGTAACAAATATTAAACCGCTAAAATACTCAACAACCCTCGTCAATTTAAACGAGATAAAACTTTCTAACGAGAAATTTACCAAGCTGCCACGGAATACAATATTTTAAATTAAAGGAGAAAACGCGAGTGTTCACTGCCGCGGTTGGAAACAGAAGAGACCGACTTATTTCCATGCGGTCCTTACTGTCCCAACCAACGGCATTTTTTTACCGCTGGTTCTTCCCTCCCCTGGTGGATTCAGAAAACGCGTGAGTTTCGGAGTTCAGCGCCATCTACCCGTCCGCATCCGCAACATCCGAAATAAATTTCGAATGCTGCAGATCCTGCCGCGCCACATCACTCCGCCCCCAGACGAAACCTAGGGGGTTTCGGCGACGGATCCCCGAACTTCGTTCGCCGTTAATCCACAAAGCGGACACGACGTTGCTTCGGGGCGCACACGGGTTTCAGCGTGGACAAAGAGACCGCCTTTTTGTGACCACCGATCTCGAGCTGGAAGAAATGTTCTCCCCGCTCGAGAACGCGGTACGGGCCCTCATATGGAGGCTGCAGCGGCTTCCGGACGGCATCCGTCCTGATCAGCACGTGCGTGCATGTGTCCAGTTCCTTGGGCGAACAAGCAGGTATGGACGAGTGTCGAGTGGGTGGTGGCGCTTTGATGCGTCGGAGATTGTCCCTCAGCAGACGCACCAACCCCGACTCTGTGAGACCCGATCTCTTGTCGAAGACCGGATCCCTTGGGAGTCTTGGGTTCTCCCCGTAAACCAGCTCCGCGGGGCTGGCAGCAAATTCCTCTCGGCGGGTTGTACGAAGGCCGAGTAGGACGAGAGGCAAGACTTGAGTCCAGGACGGGTCGTCGCGTGCCATAATGGCGGCTTTCAGCGTCCGGTGCCAACGTTCTAGCATCCCATTGGACTGCGGGTGGTATGCAGTAGTCCGCTGGCGTTTAAAACCCAGGAGTTTGCCTAACTCGGAGAAAAGGGTGGACTCAAATTGCATTCCCTGGTCAGTGATGATCACTGCAGGGACGCCAAAGCGAGGTATCCACTCTCGGCAGAGGGCTTCGGCACAAGATTGCGCCGTAATGTCCTTCAGAGGTATTGCCTCAGGCCACCGCGTGAACCTGTCGATGATTGTGAGGCAATACTTGTAACCGTGCGAGTCTCGCAAAGGGCCTATTATGTCGAGGTGTATGGTGTGGAAACGCTTGGTAGTGCGGGGGAATGAGCCCACTTCTTTCCTTACATGCCTGGAGACTTTACACTTCTGGCATGCGATGCACTCTCTGGCCCAGGAATTGATATCCTTGTTCATGGAGAGCCAGAAGTATTTTCCGGTGACTAACCGGTTTGTTGTCCTGATGCCGGGGTGCGCCAAGTCGTGAACTGCGTGGAACACTTCCTTGCGAAATGTGGCCGGAATGTATGGCCGAGGTCCCTTTTCCGAGTCTTCGCAGCAGAGCGAGAGGTTTGAGCCGAAGATGGGCAACTCCCGAAATTTGTATTTGGGGTTGGACTTGAGGCTCTGAAGTGCTGCGTCATCCACTTGCGCCTTGGCAATAGCCGAGAAATCGAGTGAGGCGGGGATGTTAACTTCGGAGACACGAGACAAAGCGTCAGCAACAATGTTGTCCTTCCCGGACACGTGCTGGATGTCCGACGTGAACTGGCTTATGAAGCTCAGGTGTCGAAGCTGACGAGGGGACGCTTTGTCGGGCTTCTGCTTCAAAGCGAACGTGAGAGGCTTATGGTCCGTGAACACTGTGAACGGCCTGCCTTCTAGGGAGAAACGGAAGTATTTGATGAACAGGTATGCGGCGAGCAGTTCGCGATCGTAGGTGCTGTAGTTCCGTTGAGCGGGATTCAACTGCTTCGAGAAGAAGCTCAACGGCTGCCAAACTTGGTCCACCTTTTTTGTGAAGGGCAGCACCTACTGCGATGTCAGAGGCGTCAACAGGGGGGTGCATCTTGTAGAGGAAATGCCAAGAGTGTAGCGTCAGCCAGTTGCTGTCTGGATTTATTGAACGCGCAGACAGCCTCTTCAGACCACACAATCTCTCGTGTGTCTTTTGTTTTGGGGCCAGACAAGTACGCGTTCAAAATGGACTGGTGATGGGCGGCCTTGGGCAGGAAACGACGGTAAAAGTTTAGCATGCCCAAGAACCTCCTCAACTCCCTCGCTGTTTTTGGACGCGGGAAGCTTGTGATTGCTTGCACCTAGTCTGGGTCGGGCTGTATTCCTTCAGAGGAAATGGAGTGGCCGAGGAATCTCACCTGTTGTTGAAGGAATTTGCACTTCTCAACGTTTAAGACTAAACCGGCCTCAAGGAGACGTTGAAAAATGCACTCGAGATGGGCTAAGTGCTCAGACTCAGTAGAAGAAGCGACCAAAACATCATCCAAATAGACGAAACAGTAATCGAGGTTTCGCAGGACTGAGTGAATGAACCTTTGAAAGGTTTGCGCCGCATTGCACAATCCGAAAGTCATTCGGGTGAACTCGAAGAGTCCAAAGGGTGTGCATATTGCCGTCTTTGGAATGTCTTCAGGAGCTACTGGGATTTGGTGGTATGCCTTGGCTAA
Organism: Hermetia illucens; assembly: GCF_905115235.1. Classification (NCBI taxonomy): domain Eukaryota; kingdom Metazoa; phylum Arthropoda; class Insecta; order Diptera; family Stratiomyidae; genus Hermetia; species Hermetia illucens. The sequence continues at coordinate 31,065 of NW_024037035.1, read as the reverse complement.
GTCCAAGGTCGAAAAGATGCGGCAATTCGCGAGGTGATGCGCAAAGTCGTGGATGAGTGGAATCGGATATCGGTCAGGAACAGTCTGTGCGTTTAGCCTTCTGTAATCCCCACAGGGACGCCATTCGCCATTTGGCTTAGGGACCATATGTAAAGGGGAAGACCAGCAGCTGTTTGAGGGCCTGCAACTACCCTGTTGAACAAGTTGTTCAAATTCTTTCCGCGCGATAGCCAGTTTCTGGGGTGGTAGAGGACGCACCTTTGAGAAAATCGGGGAACCAGTAGTATTTATGTGGTGCTGCACATTGTGCTTTACTGGTTTGAAGAGACTACACTCGGTAGTTATCTGGCTGAACTTTTGGAGGAGTGTCCGAACACGAGAGTCGGAGATGTCTTCCAAAAGAACGGAAAAGTTATTGTCAGCGTGAGATACCATTTGGTCCGACGAATTTAGTTTGGTTGTGGGGTCTATAAGGGACTTATTTTGCAAGTCCACCAGCAACCCATAGTGACACAAGAAGTCTGCGCCTAATATGGGGAAGCTGACATCCGCCAGGATGAAACGCCACGGAAACGTCCTACGCAAGCCAAGACTCACGTCCACTTGCCTGTACCCGTATGTATTGATGCGGGAGGAATTTGCTGCCGCCAGTTTGAGGGGTTGTGGAAACAGTCGATGATGCTGGGGTACGGGAAGAACCGAAACCTCCGCACCCGTGTCGACGAGGTAGTTGCTTCTGCTGAGGGGGTCGAAAATAGTTAGGCGACGTGGCGCTGCGCTCTGGGTGGCCGTCGCCAAGACCCCCCGCGGACCTAGTTTTTTGCGGTAGGCGCGAATTTGCAAGGTAGCGTACATCTTGTCGCTTTATCTCCGAACTTACGATGATACCAGCAAATACCTTGGTCCGCAGGCTGTCTTGACGACCTGCTACCCGAACGCCCTTTTCGTATGGCAGACCGTGAGCGAGCTCGCGACCTGGCACTCGAACGCTGAGCGTCCAACGTCGCCCGCATCTCGGCCACGCTCGCAGTTAAGGCCGCTATCTCGCGTCGTAAGTCGCTGACCTCATCCGACGGTGGTTGAACGGCCGCTATGGTTGGGCGAACGTACACCTCCTGTACCTGATCGGCCGTTGCTGCTAGTTCCTCCAAGGAACCGGAGACGCAGGCTAGGATCGCCTGGGTGCCCTCCGGGAGCCGACGCAGCCAGAGCGACTTGATCAGGTCGTCGCCGATCTTGCTCCCACCCAATTGCCTCATTTCACGAAGCAATTGGCTGGGAGTTCGATCACCCAACGTTAAACCCGCCAGCAAGTGGTCTAATTTTGCCGACTCGCTTGCCGACAGGCGCCTGACCAACTCGCTCTTGAGCTGAGAGTACGATGCCGACTTCACCACGTCGGACACCAGAAGTATGGACTCTTCGTCCAGGCCGACCACCGCGTAGTTGAAACGGGTCGCGTCCGATGTGATGCCGGACATTTGGAACTGGGCTTCCAAATGCACGAACCACAGCTCGGGGTTCCGCCGCCAAAACGGAGGAACGCGTACGGCGAGGGCGGTCACTTGTGGGTCCGATGGGCCTGCCGCGTCTTTATTGTCAAACGACATTTTTCTTACCGAGAAGTACGAGATTGAGATGCAAACGCGGTGAGTTTATACTGAAACGCGGTGAACTTTACACCGACACGGCAGGCCGCACCCACAAATGCACGCACGAAACGAGAAAAACAACAACCGAAGCGGACGCTCTCCAGCGCAGACCAAAACCACCCAGGAAATGTAGAACCCGCGATGAGAAACACTTCAACGCCGTCTCTTGCAGCGATTTTACTTTTATTATTGTCACTTGTTAAATTTTTAATAATATAAATAACCATTAGTGCAAACCACTTTAGCAAATTGGTTTTAAACTTGGAATCCTCGGGCTACTGCTGATCGTTGCCGCGGCTGATGCTGGAGTTCCCAAGGATGCTGTTCTTCGGGCGGGGTGTGCCACTGGCCGGGGCTCGGCGCAGCTTATCCGTAGGCGCTTCGTCGGCTGTAGCTGCGGCGTCTGTTGCTGTGGCGATGGTTGTGGCCGTGGCTCGGCGCAGCTTATCCGTAGGCGCTTCGTCGGCTGTAGCTGCGGCGTCTGTTGTTGTGGCGATGGTTGTGGCCGGGGCTCGGCGCAGCTTATCCGTAGGCGCTTCGTCGGCTGTAGCTGCGGCGTCTGTTGTTGTGGCGATGGTTGTGGCCGGGGCTCGGCGCAGCTTATCCGTAGGCGCTTCGTCGGCTGTAGCTGCGGCGTCTGTTGTTGTGGCGATGGTTGTGGCCGGGGCTGCGTGTTTTCTCTGTTTCGGTGTCACCAATTTAGTCACAGTTGTATAACTAAAAATCAAATCACGCAACTTATATTTGTATTGTAAATATATTATTTCCGCTTTGTTTTGAACAAATCTTTGGATGGAAATTTTGTTAGAGTTGTTTCTTATAAAATTTGTGGAAAATATTAGTAACAAATATTAAACCGCTAAAATACTCAACAACCCTCGTCAATTTAAACGAGATAAAACTTTCTAACGAGAAATTTACCAAGTTGCCACGGAATACAATATTTTAAATTAAAGGAGAAAACGCGAGTGTTCACTGCCGCGGTTGGAAACAGAAGAGACCGACTTATTTCCATGCGGTCCTTACTGTCCCAACCAACGGCATTTTTTTACCGCTGGTTCTCCACTCCCCTGGTGCGTTCAGAAAACGCGTGAGTTTCGGAGTTCAGCGCCATCTACCCGTCCGCATCCGCAACATCCGAAATAAATTTCGAATGCTGCAGATTCTGCCGCGCCACACGCTCATACTCGACGAGTGTAGCGCTGGGTGGAGCATAGCAGCTGTAGATGTGGATGCCCTTCACCTTCGCTCTGATGAAGCCCTCCTCCGGGTGCTCCATTATTTCCTGGAGGGCTTGTTTATATATATATATATATATATATATCACAACATGTTTCTGCCCATTAATTCTATTCTAGCTGACATTAAATTATTCTGCAGTATTTCTATTTCATTTTGCAGTATTTGTATATTTATTAGCGTTGATAAGTAAGGGGTTTCTAATTGAAAGTTTTCTTAATTTTCTTCTAATTTTTGTTCAATGAGCGCTCGATTTTCTTTTTCCGTATTTACTAGTTTTTGAATTTGTGTTTCGATTCTATTATTGATTGAAATTTTTTGATTTACGCTATTAATTATTTGATTGTTATTTTTGTCAATTGTGTTTATGTGTTGTGTTTCTTTCTATATTTTGTCTGTGCGTCCATTAGGCCAAATATCCAACTATAAATTGTTCCAACAGGATTTAATATGCCACGTTTAGTTCGATTATATTGTTTGCATTTTCTTTTTGCTTCATAATAGGATTCAAGGGTAAAGAAATGTTGGTTGTGAATGTTGTCACAAAATGTGTTATGTTGTTTTTCTAATCTTTCCTTTTCCCTTTCGTCACATTCTTTAAGAAAAAGTTGCCTGAATGATGAATCACAAAGGGAATCTGTTTTGTCAGTAGCTAGTGTAGGGGTAGTGGAAGTTTGAATATTGGGTATAAAATTATTTTTAGGGGTTTCTCCTTTTTAAGGTTTTGTGTGAAACAAAACCTTATTAGAATCGAGACGGTGTCTGTCTGTCCGTCTGTCCGTCTGTCCGTCTGTCCGTCTGTCCGTCTGTCTGTCTGTCTGTCTGTCTGTCTGTCTGTCTGTTTGTCTGTCACACCCGATTTATTCGGAAACGACTGGACCGATTGTCACGAAAATTGGTGAGAGTATGTAATCTGATGATCCCTTTACATGCAGTAAGTGGCGCCATCTTGTGTTAAGTTTAAAGGGGGGCTCCCCATACATGTGAATGGAGAGTGCATTTTTTTTTTCACAGAATGTAGCCATGTAGGATATCAAATGAAAGGCCTCAATTAGTACTTTTCGAATCTGGTTCAATATTTGATATTAGATGAAACATAGGGGAGTGAGGGTTCAAAATATGACCCACAAAAAGCGTAACAGGTCTCGTTCTCAGAACCTATCCAACCGAAAAATCTGAAAAAAATCACAGTGGTGCATCTCTGCGAAATCTAGGCCTCAAAATATATCCGGTTCCGATATCTGCACAAATAAAGTTAATAATAGTATATTTCCACATTTTAGAAATTTACCCGTCACCCCCCCCTTATGTTCATCCCAGAAGTACAAAATTTGTCATGCGTATAACGAAGAACATGGTGCACAACTCGGTCAAGTTTGAAAAAAATCCAACTATTATTAACAAAGTTATAGGGGGTGAAACTTTACAATTTGTTGTGAATTTCGTGCACTCTACAACCTGCATGACGTCATCATCAGATATCAATTCGTCAATACCACAACGAAATGAGTTCTTATGAATTGGGTCGCAGAGAATTATTTTGTTTGTTTGTTATTTGTCAGCCAGACATGTGTGTATGTAGGTATATAATAGATGCGTGCTAATGAGCTTTGCGGGTAGTGCCTAATTCAAATATAATAGATATAAGAAGTAAATCGGAAATATGGGTACGATCAATTTATATACGTGCATATATGTGTACAGTATTCGGAAATAGGCAGTTTGTTTGTTTAGGGTGAGCGTGATATCTATGGCTGTAATATGTACGTATGTCTCGTAGTTTGGAAAAATATGAAGGATTATGTTGGATTTGTAGCTATATACGGACAGAAAAATGTGCGTTGAAGTTTCTCACATAAGATGAACACAAAACCTTTATACCCGAAGCGCGAGCTTCCGGTAGTCCGACTTGTTGTTGGATTGGAATGGGGTTGGTGGGTATTGGTTTGATGTCTGTAGTATCATTGGGGTATAGGGTATAAAGTTAGTCTTCTAAATCCGTTATTTCTTGGTTAATTATTTTTTCTCTATTCTGATTTTTTATTAGCTGATTTGATTAGTGTAATTCTGAGATGGCAATTTGTATATATTTTAGGTCAATTTTGTGTATAAGGATTCTATAGTCTTCTACTAGTTGCATGTTTTCTCCTCTGATTTCCGGATATCCCGTTTTGCTTTGAATTCTTTCGACAGTTAGTAGAGATAGGGTTTCAGTTTCATTGTCTGTAATGATAGAGGTCCTCGGTGAATGGAGTTTTTTATGGTATTTTTTGGTTTAGGATGTTTTGTTTTATTTGTTTTCTGAACATGGGTATGTTATTCTGTGTGAATGCTAATCGTTTATTCTGGGCTATTAGTTCTGCAAATTTGAGGGTGTAGATTCCGCAATCGTAATTGTTATTTTGTTGTGGAATGTTTATCTCGTTGATGTTTATAGTTTTCTGTTAGTTCTTGTTTTAATTTGTCAAGGGATTCTGATTTAAGGTAATCTTTTAATTTTAATAGGGTATAGTTATTTTTGATTCCTAATGAGTCGTAGTTGGAAATTGGTTTGGTTTTGATATTTATTACTATCAAAGTCCAGTGATTGTTTCCTACATGAGTGGGTATTAGGATGAGATTGTATTCAAAAATGTTTTCGGTTTTTGTCCATCTTCTGATTGAATTGTGTCCGTCTTTTATGAGTTTGTTGATGAAAAATGTATTGAAAATTAGAATTTTTGTGAGTTTATTCTCTTCATTATGGCTTTTTATGAGGTTTAGGTAGAAATTTATTTATATAATTTGAATTTATATTTATAATTTGAATGTCGTTCAACCGGTTTTCTTTATAAAGGGTTTGTATACCGTTTTCGTATAGAGATAGTCCGAATTTTTCTATGGGGTATTTAGGATTAGTCTCTTCTCTTTGTTGTGGTGGAATAAGTCTTATTTATGTCTAAAGTATTTAGTTTTTATTTTTATACGATCGAAGCTTATTTTTTTGTTATCTTTTTGTCAGATTATTGGATCACTTTCGTTTTTGTCTATTTCCTGAAGTTTGTATAATGGGTCGTTTTTTCGTCTAATTGTTTGTGTGATGAATAATTGTTTGTTGTTTATGTCTGGTTTTTCTTCTCGTTTCTTGTTGTCAATCCATTTGTCTTTTTGTTTTCCAGTTTTTCATGTAATTTTTCTTTATTTATGTGTCCAAATTGGATTTCTACTGGTATATCTTCTGTTGTGGAATGGGTTGTGTTGTTATATGCTGCTGCTGTTTCTAAGACTATTAATTCTAAGTCCTTTTGTTGAAGTGAAGTGTTCTAATTTTTTCTATAAGGGTGTTATGTAATCTGTTAATGTCCGTTGCTTCAGTGTTTGTAATATGTACGTCGATGTCGTTGTGTTAAGCCATTGTTGTATGTATGTATAGCTATGCGGGTTCTGCGCCAAAATCCCATGTATTTTTAAAGGGGGTTCCGATTTTACATTTTCCGCCATCTTGGATTTTGGGTGACGTCATAAGCTTCTTCCTAACGAATTGCATAATATGCGGAGTTGTTATTAATTAAATTAAAAAGCTCATTACATAACATTGCATTATATTGTGAAATAGCTTTTCAAGATCTTTACTCGCTATGGATCTTGGCAATGATTTTTCATCTCAATAGATAGCGCTGTGTCAATTAATGATGAGAAAACATTATGGCAAAATAAGGAATTTATTTATTGAATTAATTAAGTATATTACAATAGTGGATATAATTCATATTTTAAATTAAAAGAACATTCTAATACACAGTATAGTTTACAATATTTTCTTACTTGCTGCGTTATCACTTATATCTACATCCATAATACTATGAGGACCCCATGGAAGAGTTTCGAAAGCTTCTTTTATTATGTACCTCTTATCATCATTAGCACTCAGGGCAATTTTGAGTTATCTTACTGAACTCACCTTATATTTCTGAGATTGTATGAGATTTTGCTTAACTTCTTTTCGGGTGTTGTTTTTTAAACAGTCTACAAAATCATCGAATGATAATCTATTTTTTACAATTTGACTTTTAATACCTTTAGATTTTTTCATTTTATCTTCACCCGCCACGCGAATTGCATACATTTTTTATCATAAACCAACGAATTCGGTCATAATTTTCCCATTATTCTCATCTTTCATAAGGCCCAATACTTTTTTAGTTCGAGGGGTATTCCAAAAATGTTATTAGAAGGATAATCACTAGTATCAAATTCAGGGATCATATAATTATAGTGGAAATCATATATAGTGGTTTTTGCCAAATCCAAAATACACATGCCTACATACATCGGCTTATTGAAGTAAATTTCAGATTTATTCAGTTCAATGGCTACAAAGTTCTCATTAAAAACAGTTGACGCTTTAAATTCAGGCTTTGCAATTAGCGATTTTGCTCCATACTGACCTGACCTTTGCGTTACTAGTTTCGCAATGCTATGTTTACGAAAGTTTTCTACTGTTTTGCCAAACACAGCATTGTTCATCAGTTTAAACAAATGTTTTTCAAAGTCATTTTTTGATAAAGTTCGAACTCGTGTGTTGAGTTCAATGTATGGTTTGAGCCAAGAGGACTGCCTAAAACTGAGAACTCTGTGAATTTTAGTACGGTTTAGACCATGCTCCATTGCTTGTTTCAAGTTTCGGTAATGAATGATATATTTAACTTTATCTTTTAAAGTAGCCAACAATTTTTCGTCTTTTGATCCAGGCGGTACAGAAGGGGAGTTGATTGTGTAGATTATGTAATTCTTTCGGATATTTCAGACCTACTTCAAGGATATAGCCAATAGGTGACTCATCAGACACATGTTCTACTTTAAAATCTGCTGGATTTTCCAGCCACTCAAAACTATTTTGTGGTAGAAATTGGCTCATCGCCCACCCATATAGATTATTAATATCATTATAAGTCAATAATTTAGACGGCTTAGTTCAATCGTAATCGCACATATATTTCTTGTTTGCCTTCGAATAACGTTTTGAACATTGACTAAGTCCTCCTCTAATACCGCGTTCAAAAAACATTAACATATCTACATCAGTCAACAATTCTAAAGTAACATCAGTACATTTGAGCATTGCATCCCAGGTATAGCCAGGAAGTGTAAGGTAGTGAGCTGGGTCAAGACCGTAGGTACTATAACAATTTGAACGAAATTCTTCAAAAACATCCGCCAGAAGAAGAACATCAATTTTTAGATACAAATCAGAGTATTCGCCTAGATTTTTTATTGAAAATTCCCCCCAAATTCTAGAGGTGTGTACATAATCTTTGTGACTTACACTTTCGTCATTTAATTTGTTATAAAACTGGGAAAAATCAGGGATTGCTGTTTCTGTGAATTTATCGATAGAGTTAAAATAGTCATATTGTGTTATACGGATACAGATTCCCTTATATATTAAATAGAATGTTAGGATTTCTACAAAAGTAATTAAACGTGATTGTCACGATCGCTTTGATACTAGTGATTATCCTTCTAATAACATTTTTGGAATACCCTTCGTAACAAAAAAGTATTGGGCCTTATGAAAGATGAAAATAATGGGAAAATTATGACCGAATTCGTTGATTTACACTCAAAAATGTATGCAATTCGCATGGCGGATGAAGATAAAATGAAAAAATCTAAAGGTATTAAAAGTAAAGTTGTAAAAAATAGATTATCATTCGATGATTTTGTAGATTGTTTAAAAAACAACACCCGAAAAGAAGTAAAGCAAAATCTCATACAATCTCAGAAATATAAGGTGAGTTCAGTAAGATAACTCAAAATTGCCCTGAGTGCTAATGATGATAAGAGGTACATAATAAAAGAAGCTTTCGAAACTCTTCCATGGGGTCATCATAGTATTATGGATGTAGAAATAAGTGATAACGCAGCAAGTAAGAAAATATTGTAAACTATACTATGTATTAGAATGTTCTGTAATTCAATGAATAAATTCCTTATTTTATCATATTGTTTTCTTGCTTTAAAGCTGCATTTACCCTTCACTACTTTCAGCCAACATTGGATAAGTATCAATTTTTCCTTTCTCAAATTATCAATTGGATATAGCACCGAGGCACATTGACCAGATAAGTGATCATCAAAACAGAAGGGCATTGAATTAGGTATTTACCGCATACGTGTGTATTTGAAAACGGACTGAACTGGCTGGCGCATATTGTAGTACTTATTAATCTAACTTAAGTGGGGCAATAATAGAAATTTAAATATCAATATTTTAGCACCGAACCAATTCGAACTCAATCCCTCCACGTTAAGCTTTTACGCATCATTAATTGACACAGCGCTATCTACTGAGATGAAAAATCACTGCCAAGCAAACAAAGATCACTGCAAGCAAACAAAGATCTTGAAAAGCTATTTCACAATATAATGCAATGTTATGTAATGAGCTTTTTAATTTAATTAATAACAACTCCGCATATTATGCAATTCGTTAGGAAAAAGCTTATGACGTCAGCCAAAAATCCAAGATGGCGGAAAGTGTAAAATCGGAACCCCGTTTAAAAATACATGGGATTTTGGTGCAGAACCCGCATAGCTATACTACTTACCTGTTAATTGGCTCAAAGTACATTTTCCTTGGACCAATGACACGGGCACCCGCTCCCTCTGCTGTGAGGGAGCCGTCCGTGTACCAAGTAATCAGTTGCTGGTTTAAACCGTATGTCGCAGCCACGCTCTCCCAGTTTGCCTTGTTACTCCAACGTGTTTCTAATTTCCTATCGAAGTAAAACCTCGTTGTCATGTTGTCCCTCGGTATCAGTAATTCGGGATACCGCCTAGAAAGGATATCAATCTTCCTTCGAATTAGGCAGCTCCCCGCCTCACTCATACTACCGGCCATCCTGAATATTGATCTCCTTGCCTGCATCTGTATGTGCAAATAGAGAAGGGTTAATCCCAGAAGGACCTCCATTGATGCCGTCGGGCATGTCCTCATTGCCCCACTGATACACACTCAAGCCAGCCTTTTGAGCTTATGTAATTCCCTGGCTTCTATGCTGAGTTGGGTTCTTTCTGCCCAGAGTACCGCTCCATAGGTAATCATTGGCCTTACAATATACATCCAAAGTAGTATCTTCGGGCTGCAACCCCATTTTTTTCTTGCTATGGATCTGTAAGCCATCATTGCCTTCGTGGCTTTCCGACAAGTGTTTCCGACATGTGTCTTCCAAAGTAATTTTTGGTCTAGCGTGATTCCTAAATATTTGACCTCTGTTTCTCGTTTCACCTCCACATCATGTAATGTTATGGCTGTCAGGTGATCCAGCTTACGCCTCCTAGTGAATGGTACTATGGTGGTTTTGGTTGGGTTGATCCGCAGTCCCACCTTCCTGCACCAGGCACTAGTAACCCTTAATCCAGTTTGGATTCTATCACATAGGGTATCTTCATATTTGCCCCTACAGATTAAAACAATGTCGTCCGCGTAACCCTGCATTGTATTCCAGTATTTGTTAACACGTCCAGGAGTTCATCCACTACCGTACCCCACATCAGGGGCCAGAGTACTTCACCCTGTGGATAGCCTTGAGTGGTGTTCATGATAATAGAATTTGTACCTGTTTGAACCTCTATTTGTCTGCTTGCTAGCATTTTGCCTATCCAGAGTGCCAGGGTGTTTTCCACTCCTTTGCGGCTCAGGGCATCCTGTATCTCTGTGTGCGATGTGTTGTCGAATGCTCCTTCGATATCCAAAAACGCGCCCAGTGCAATTTCTTTTGTTTCTATGGCATCCCGTAGTACCTCTGTCAGTTGATACAAAGCAGTTTTAGTTAACCGTCCTGCCCGGTAAACGTGCTGACAGTGATGTAGGGGATTACACTTTAGAACGTTAGTTCTAATATAGTTGTCTATGGCCTTCACCACCGTTTTGGATACGAACATTGTTAGGCAAATTGCTCTGAAAGATTTAGGGTGAAAAGAGAGAGATCCATAAGTAGATGGCAACAGCGATGGGACCGGTCACAAAAGGGTTGTCGGACTTACAGGTTGACCCCTTCCATCAGCGAGTGGCTGGAGAGAAAGCATGGGGAGATACATTATAATCCCACCCAGTTTCTCACTGGCCATGGATTATCCCGTTAATACCTGTACAGGTTTAAATTGGACACCTCACCTAATTCTCCAAACTGCGACTGCTTTACAAACAAAACCTTAAAAAGGAAACAAAACCCATATAACAGAAGCTCCCGACGCAACTCAAATACCTAATCCCAAATACATATCTGAATATACCCCTTGACCAAATTCAGACCCAAACCATCCAATCAGAACAAAATTTTCAGGACTTAGCCTCGGAACAATACCTTTACCAATAATAAACATTTCCACCAGCAACGAAGTGATACCAATACTGATAGCCTAGACCAATATTGCTTACAACATTTTGAAAGAATAAAACTAGATACCTCGATAATAATAAACGGATTAGGAGGAAATTTCAATGTACAATTTAAAATGAAGACGGAGATGCCCAAAGAATTCAACATGCCATCTAACCATAAAATTCTATGGAATATAATGAATTTCTCAGAAAAATCATTTAAGGGAATATTCGGTGAAAATCTACTTCACCCATTAGGAGCAATCATCGATATATCTAATGGCGCAATAGTCATAAACAGGAACAAATTAAAATTCAATTACGCAACCCCGAAAGAATTAAACGTTCAAACCATCAAAGACCAAAAATCATCATCATCATCAACGGCGTAACAACCGGCATCTGGTGTAGGTTTGCCTTAATAAGGAACTCCAGACATCCCGGTTTTGCACCGAGGTCCACCAATTCGATATCCCTAAAAGCTCTCTGGCGTCCTGACCAAGGCCATCGCTCATCACACACACCCTTAAGGTTGTTCTTCTGTAAACTGTACTCAGTTTATATGCATTGCCTAAAACCTGCAGCGCTTTTCCCCAAATTGGGACTGCATACAGCATGATAGAACTCACCACCCTGGCTATGAGCAGCCTGCAAGTATGCCGCGGTCCTCCTACGTTCGGCATCATCTTTGCGAGAGCCAAGCTCTGGTCAATAAGGCGGATTTGCGCTCAATATAATTCGTAGGCATGTCGTGTTCTACGAATTATATAAAGGAGCATTCAACATCTGCGAGCCGCTACGGTCACGCTGCTCCCAGGGCAGAAGTGAGGCAGCGTCTGACCTCTGTCCTGGTAAGAAATCGTAAAACCGTCGTCGCTTGACTTTTTTTAAAAGTTTGGGTGCAAGCCTAAGCGAAGGGTCCGTGAACCAGGAAAGAGGGAGTAAGTTGCTCCCTATTTCGTCCGGTCCAGCATTAAGTTGATGCGGACTTAGGACCCTATCATTCTCAAAACAAATATGTCAGATCTACATTTGAACCAGTTCCCCCTTTCCGATAAGTGTTTACATCGCCTTCGTTGGCCGGAACTACATCTAATTAGGCAAAAGCTTCCAATAAACACCTTCATAAATTCTGGGCATTTACCACTTCCGGCAATATGCCGGTTATCCCTTCCCTACTTTTCCTCGCACAAAAGGCACTTGGGGTCTCTATTGCATTCCTTCCCCGCACCTTCGACATCGATCGGACCGATCGATGCCGCTAGTGCATGCCTTCGCGAAGTGTCCAAACATTAGGCATTTGAAGCACCTTTTTAAAGAGATCTGTTCCCTTAGTGGGCAAACAACCCATCCAATCCGAACCTTCCTCACGGCCAACAATTTCTGCGCTGACTCCACTGACAGTCGCATTGTGGCCGTTTGAGTACCGCCATAAGCTTTTCTTAGACTCACGATGGATTCTTCGCTGAATTCCTCCAATTTTAATTGTTCTTTCAAGGCAGTGCAGATCTCTTCTCTGGATGTTACCTCATCGATATAGATCTCACTGGATATAGATCTCATGTTTTTGAGAATCTCATGTTTTTGGGAGCGAACAGCGACATTCTCCCCAAGTGAGTTTAAAACTTGGTTGCGAAAGCCGTCAGTTTTCCCCACGCTTTATTTTCTCAGTTCAAACATGAGATCCCCTTTCTGGGTCCTCCGGATTTTGCTGACATTTCCGCATAGGTCTTTTAGGTCGGGGTCAGATTTCACCTTGTTCAGTATCTCCGCATACGTTAGATGTCCTCTGTTGGAGATTACAATTGCCTCCGGGCGAATTCGCATCTTTGGGTTCTTGCCTCTTTTCTTGTTCACGACCTTAGTCCAACCACCGCTCTTATTTTCTCTCGGTTTCACGTCGCTAGCCGACGTTCCTACTTTGGGCACTTTAGGTCCTTCTGAACTTTTAGTTCCTTTTTGTTGGACTGGTCGAGACTCCTTTCTTCCTTTTTGGTGCCTGTTGATTCGATCGAAGATCGGTGACCTTGTGCTTTGGTATCACTTGGGTCGCCTGTCACACTGTTGGGGCTGGAATGTTCGGCTTTTCCTTAGGCTTTCTTACTTCTTCCTGGGACCTATTGTAAAGCACCCTGATGGCTCTCACCATGTTCTTAATAGCTTGGTGCACGTTGTGTTTGTCCCTGATGAATTCGGACAGCTCAACTATTTTAGTCCCAAGCTGCATAAAAGGTAGTCCTTCTGGCTCAGGACTCTGTTCTTGGCAGAGTTGTGCTTCGTTTGAACACCTCCTTCTCCAAATCTAAAACACCTGTAGTATTAGATGCAACGGCAGCGAAGTTGTCCACCACTGAAGCACTGCGGTCGAGGGACATCGACGGCCGGGAGCTCCCTCGCTCACTCCTAAGAGCCGCCGGTACTGGGGTTCCGAGCCCCTGAACCGTAGCTTTACTTCTTCTCAATTCGTCCAACTTGGTTTTATTTTCTGGGTGTCCTTCCCATAGATATTTAAGAAAAAAATTTTTTTTTCACAGAATGTGGTCATGTGCGGTATCAAATGAAAGGGTTCGATTAGTACTTTGCGAAGCCGGCCTTAGTTTTGTAATTTGTTAAAAAGCCGGGGAGTGGGAGGGGTGGAAATTAATGATTTCTTTAACGGAGCCATTCCAAGAAACTACCCAACCAAAAAATCTGGGGAAATTGCGTAAAACCCCCCCCTTAAGTTTATCTCAGAGTTATAAAATTTGGCAATAGTATAAAAAAAAGAAGCATATTATCCCCAAGTTTGATCAAAATCATACCATTACTAACAAAGTTACAGTAGCTCAAAGTTGACTCTACCCTGTAAAATTACTGCAACTAAATTGAAGTGGGTAGTCAAACATGCTAAATGCAAATACATAACGGGCTACGTACAAATGGGATAGTTCTACACTTAAATATACTCACAGAAGAAGCAAACAAAACCTTTCATACCTGAAGCGCTCACCTTCAGGTTTGCCGACTTGTCTGTAATTATTGTCATAATTGTTGGTATTGTTCCTGTATTTTGGAATGTATGTTGGTATGAAATTATTATTTTGGGCTTAGTAATTTTTAGTTTGGTTGTCTACAGTCTTATATGGGTTTTGATAAGTTTTATTGTAGTTGGAGTTATTATAGTTGTTCTTTGGTTTATATTTGTACAGTCTAAGATCTCGTTTTATTGCTGTCGAGTCAGTTCTGTCTGCTGTTTCCTTCAAATAATTATAAGCTTCTGTAATATTATTTGGTTTTATTGAGTATACTGCCCATGCTTCTACTCGGGGTATTACTGCTTGAAATTTACTAACGATAATTTTGTCTACGTTTTTATAATTATAGGCAAGAGCTTCTAGTGTATTGGAATCTTGATCATGTTTTATATGAAATGTGTTTTTAAGGTTTCGTGTAAACACAAAACCTTATTAAAATCGGTTTACTGTCTGTGTGTCTGTTTGTCTGTCCGTTACACGCATTTTTCTCGGAGCGCGTTATACCAATTGACATCAAATTTGGCAGAAAGGTGGAAATTGTGAACGCTCATGCATATAGTGAGTTACATCTTTGTACAAAGAATTTAAGGGGGGTCCCCATACATGCAAAAGGGGGGTGTAATTTTTTTTTTCATCAAATATAGTCATGTGAAGTGTCAAATTAAAGGTCTTGGTTAGTACTTTTCTAAGTCGGTCTTAGTTTTGACTTTTATTGAAAAGGTAGGGTTGGGGGGGGGGGGGGGGGTTGAAAGTGGTCATTTTTTTAACTCATTCTCAGGAACTACCAAACCGCAAAATCTGAAAAAAATCAAGGGGCTGCCACTACATGGTGCTTAGGCTCCGAAATACCCTCCATACCGATACCTGTTCAAATAAAGTTAATAATAATAATAATTACTATAATAATAATTACTATAATTTTTAGTAATTGACAGGAGAACCCACCTTAAGATCACCCTAGAATCACAAAATTTTGCAGTTGTAGGCTTCAGTATGGAGCATGATCCTGCCAAATTTGGTGAAAGTCACACTATTACTAACAAAGTTATACTAGGTCAAAACTGTTGCTCCTCTGCAAATTCAAATGCTGAAATCGGGGGAAAACTGTATGGCGGTAAATGAGGCAATAGCCGTGGTGTAGAAAAAACTCCCGGAGTTGGATCGACCTCGGAAGGCGGCGCGACGGAGACGTGACATGGACGGGCTGGTATAGCGAACTAGAGCCTCCCCCGCGAAGTAATACTTCACTGTGGTCCCGCGGGGAGAGGCGGAAGAGTAGGGGTGGTTTTAGTGGGTGCGTATCCCACACACCGCTGCAACCTGGCGCAGCAGCTTCTTCCTAAGATTTCCACCTCCAGCCATAAAAAAAAAAAATATATATATATATGCCTATATATATATATATATATATATATATATATATATATATATAGACGCTAGGCCAAGGATCCCAAAACTGAAGTTTACTTCGGCAACTACTAACATCATTGCTGCCGTTGACAGAATTTTGGCTGATCGTTTGGCTAGCGAGATTACTGCTACAGAGGTTCACAGCCTGATCTACGTTGCAGCTGCCACGGTTATTCGTCTCCATAACCAACATCTTAGAGCGAATAACAGAGGTATGCGCAGAAGGACTTTACCGTTCTGGGTGTTTCGACTCAACAAAAGAGTCGAAAAGTTGAGAAAGGAGATTGGTCGTGTGACGCAAGCACTCCTTGGAAATCCATCACCAAGAGTGCACAGATGCGTTGCAAACATCATTGGAAACTACCATCTGTCCAATGATATGCCAATCGAAGAAATCCTCGAGGTGCTGAAGCAGAAACTTGCGGTATGCTCCAATCGCATCCGTAGGTATCAGAAAAGCTTTCAGCGAAGGACAGACAACACCTTGTTCTTCCAGAACCAACGAGGATTCTACAAAAATCTCATCAACTCAGGTAGGGACAGTAACCTCAATCTGGATCAGGCAGAAGACTTCTGGAGAAGTGTTTGGAGCGAATCCAGTCGTTGCAATTTAGAAGCAGCGTGGCTCCCACACCTTATGCGTTCATGCGAGGCCCTCCCCGAAATGACCATGCCTGACGTAACTGAAGTCGATGTTAAAGCAGTCCTTGACAAGGCAGGTAACTGGAAGGCGCCAGGAGTTGACAAAATTCACAACTTCTGGCTGAAGCGATTCAAGAGCACTCACAGGATATTGGCAAATCAATTTAATCAGATGATTGCCGATCCTGATTTAGTTCCACCATTTTTCACCAAGGGGATAACTTTCCTCATCCCCAAGGAACAGGGTGTCTCTTGCCCTTCAAAATGTCTACCAATTACTTGTCTTCCTACCATCTACAAGGTCTTCACTTCAGTTCTGTGCGCGAACATCTCAAAACATCTTGATGTTCATAAATTGATAGCTGAGGAGCAAAAAGGATGCGCAAAAGGCTCCCGAGGCTGCAAAGAACAGCTTATAATCGATACGGTAGCTGTAAAGCAGGCTGTCCACCAAAAACGAAACATCTCGACAGCCTACATCGATTATAAATCAGCCTTTGACTCCATATCACATTCGTGGTTACTACAAGTGTTACGCTTGTATAAAATCAACCCGAATGTTGTTCTTCTTCTGAGAACAGTAATGAAGCATTGGAGCACGAAGCTATCGGTATCTTCGCAAACATCAGGAGAGATACCAATCAGGCGTGGCATTTTCCAAGGCGACTCTCTAAGCCCACTGTGGTTTTGTTTGGCTTTGAATCCGCTATCCCATCTTTTGCATGAAAGCAAATACGGGTTCCAAGTCAAGCATGGCATATTGTCGAAATGTACATTAAGCCATTTAATGTACATTGACGACATCAAATTGTATGCCAAAGACGAGAACCAACTTCGCTCCTTGCTGGACATCACCATCCAGTTCAGCAGGGATATCGGCATGCAGTTGGGTTTGGAGAAATGTCGCATAAAAACAATTGTTCGGGGAAAACACACCGACAACGAAGGATACAGCCAAAATAACATCCGAATTGAGGGCATGGATTCGGACGACGTCTACAAATACCTCGGCATATTGCAAGCAACAACACCTGCTGTGGCAATAATTAAATCTAAGTTGCTGGGGGAATTTGAGCGGCGTCTGGATCTTGTCCTTAAAACTGAGCTGTACGGGAAAAATAAAATCATGGCAATCAACACCTTTGCCATTCCCGTCCTTCTATACACTTTCGGTGTGATACAGTGGAGTAATACTGATTTAGAATCTGTCAATAGACGGGTAAGGGTAGTTCTTGCAAACAACAACATGCACAATAGAGCTGCCGAAAAATTGAGGATCACTATCCCACGTCATCAGGGAGGAAGGAGGGTACTTGATTTAAAAACGTTGCACTACAATCAAGTGCATTCTCTTCGTGAGTTTTTCTATGAGAAACAATCCTCTAGCCAAATACATCAGGCTACCGTCATGGCAGATAATAAATTATCTCCTTTGAACTTGAGAAGCAGAGAATGGGATCCCATGTCGAATGTTACTTCAGTCCAACAGAAGATCGACATGTGGAAAGAAAAACCCATTCACGGAGGTCATATAAAAAATTTGTTGTTGTCAGGCATTGACATCGAAGCCTCCAACAAATGGTTGACAAATGGTGTACTTTTCTATGAGACCGAAGCATTCCTAACTTCAATTCAGGATGCTTCGCTCCCAACAAAAAATTATAAACGGTACATTCTTCACGACTCCTCAATCACCAACTCCAGTTGTAGGTTATGCAACTGTGAAGAGGAGACCATCCAGCACATAACATCTGCGTGCAGGATGTTGAGCGGTACCGAGTACACCAATCGTCATAACTCCGTCTGCAAGATTCTCCATCAAAACCTTGCGTTGAAGTATAACTTAGTGGCAACCTACCATCCTTACTATAAGTATACTCCGCAGAGAATCTTGGAAAATGATCGGGTCAAATTACTGTGGGACCACACTATTGCCACCGACCACAGTGTTAATCATAACAGACCCGATCTAGTTCTGCTTCTGAAGGAAGAACGAGCGTGCTTTATAATCGATGTAGCCGTACCGTTGGACCGGAACACTGTTGAAAAACAGCACGAAAAAATCCGGAACTACGGCCCCTTGGCAGATGATATGAAGCAGACTTGGAGACTACAAAAGATCCAAGTAGTCCCAGTAATAATTTCAGCGACGGGATTAGTCCCGCAGAACTTACATAAAGCGCTGAAAACGCTCGATCTTAGGGCTGGACTATACATGGAGATGCAAAAAGCAGTTATCCTTGCAACCTGTGCTATAGTCCGAAGAGTCCTGTCCGGTAACAATCTGACCTAATGGGTTTCAGTCTTGATCCGCACTGTCTTCAATATAAGATCCATGTCTCTGTAGTGTAGGACCTCCGCGTCATTGGCTGAAGTGTTTGCGACAATCGAGATGTAGCAATACATTTTCGCATGGTCGCACACACTTTGCGTTAAAACGCATCATCGCTGTGATGCGGGCCTTTGGATGTTGCCTTCAGCCCATCCTTAGGTTGGTCGCCCCTCGGTCCGGTTGGGCGGGAAGAGGGTCCGTGGGCTTTTTGAAAACTATATATACATATATGTCTTTCTAAGATTTTCCACCTCCGTGTATGCACAGAAAAAAAATATACATATATATATATATTTTATTTTTTCGTGCGTAAATCTTAGAAAGACACGTCCGCCGCAGCTCCGCCGCCCAAACGGCCGAACTACAGCGGGCGCGTGTGGGATTCACACCCACTTAAAACCACCCCCGGCCTCTCCAGCCCCAGCCCCGCGGGACCACCATTGAGGTATTACTTCGCGGGGTAGGTTTGCTCTTAGGCACTCATCCTTCTCCTATTTGCAGCTTTCCTTCTTCTTTGTTCCTTCAGCAACTCCTCCTGCATTTGGATGATTGCGGAGCCAACCACAAGCCACTTCTCCTCGGTCTCCAGCATCTTAGTTGCCAAGCTTTCCGGGGTCCCGCTCCTGCCCAGCACATGGTTTAAGCTCCTTCTCTCCATCGCAAATCGTGGGCAGTGAAACATCACATGCTCTGGATCCTCCGGTATGCCATCGCATCTGGGACAGTTCGGAGAATCATCCAACCCAAAGCGGTGCAGATACTGCCTGTAGCAACCACCGTGTTCTGTGAGGAACTGGATAATGTGGTAGTTGGTATCCCCATGTTTTCGCTCAAACCACACCTTAATGTTGGGAATGAGCCTGTGCGTCCACCGACCTTTCGCAGACTCGTCCCATCTGCGTTGCCAGAGATCAGGCGACTCTGACCTTGCCGCATTTCTACGCTGTGCATGCCCCTCCATATGTCTTGCATTGTACAGGACACTCATTTCTTTGGCCAGACTGTCAACCGGGATCATGCCTGCCACCACCAATACTGTCCCATCTAATGTGGTTCTAAAAGCACTGCAAATCCTCAAGGCCATCCGCCGGTAAACCGAGTTCACCTGCTTCCGTCTCTGAGAGTTTGCAAGCGCCTCCGCCCACACAGGCGACGAGTAGAGCAGGATGGAGCGCACCACTCCGGCTAGCACCAACCTCCGGCAATGTTTCGGCCCACCAATATTTGGCAACATTTTTGCAAGTGCCGTGGTGGCATTGGCTGCCTTTTGCCATGCATACTCTAGGTGCTCCCTAAAACTCAATTTGGTGTCAATTATTACCCCCAGGTATTTGATAGCCGGCTTTGATACGACCGTATGTCCACCGACCTCCACTTTCACGGTGCTATTTTTTCTCCGGTTCGTTATTAAGACCGTTTCCGTTTTCGCGTCCGCCAAGGTCAGCCCGGCCTTTTCTAGCCAGGACTTTACCGCTCTCACTGTTTCCGTTGCGTAAACCTCCACATCTTCTGGGTGTTTTGCTACAACAACCACAGCTAGGTCATCTGCAAAGCCGACAATCGTAGTCCCCTCTGGGACGGGAAGAGCAAGCACCCCATTATACATGATATTCCACAACAGGGGACCAAGTACCGAGCCCTGTGGTCCCCCGGCTGTGACAATGTACTCTTTGGGGCCCTCATCCGTCCCGTACTAGAGAGTCCTCTCTGAGAGGTAGTTTTCCACCAAATTCTCTAAGTATCCGGGGACACCTATGTCAGCCAACGCCCCTTTAATTCTATTCCAGTTGGCCGAGTTGAATGGGTTTTTGACATCCAACGCCACCACGGCACAGCAGCCGCCAGAAATCAGTGCACCTTATGCCAGGTTTACCACCATGCCAATTGCGTCCACCGTAGAGTGGGCGCGTCGGAAACCACATTGGCGTTCCGACAAACCATTGCTGGCTTCGACGATGGGCAGGAGTCTGTTGTAGATGACTCTCTCCATCATCTTCCCCATTGTATCCAACAGGCAGATAGGACGATACGACGCTGGGTTTCCAGGTGGCTTGCCAGGCTTCGAAAGCAACACCAACTATTGCTTTTTCCACTGGGCAGGGAATATTCCTTCTTTTAGGCACGCCTCGAAGGTGTTGGCGTAAAGGTCTAGTCTTCACTGTCAGTTTCGAAGCTCGGTTGGGGATGCCATCCAAACCTGGGGACTTGTTGTCACCGAACCTACTACATATTTCCCGCAGTTCCTCCACAGTTACAGGCGGTATTATGCCGTCATTTAGCTGGACAAAAATTTGCCTTACCCTATTTTCGTGGTGAGGTAACAGAGTGGTAACAATCTGTTTCAGGAGGCGCGGACAGGTCACCTGGGGTGATTTCCGCAGCCTTTTCATCACCACTCTGTAAGCCTCGCCCCAAGGGTTCGCCATGGTCGCAAAGCTGTTTGAAGCAGTTCTTTTTGTTCCTCCGAATGGCTTATGGATATGGGATTTGAGCACCGCGGAAAACCACCCGGCATTCTGCGAAAACTCTTTTTCGAGCTCGATCCGCCCTTGATCTCTATGCAGATTGCCTGGTGGTCGCTGTGAGTATAGTCCTCACTGACATGCCAAGCGATTCTACTGGCTAAAGTGGCACTCACGTATGTCAGGTCCACTATAGACCCCAGGCCCCTTCCCCGCAAAGTGCGCGAATGCTTCGAGGAGAACACGTCCCCTCACATTAGTTATCCGGCTGCCCCATTCAAGAGCCCACGCATTGAAATCGCCTCCTATTATGATCGGCCAACGTCCTCTTGCATCCAAAACAAGAGCAGCAAGCATCCGCTCATACTCGACGAGTGTAGCGCTGGGTGGAGCATAGCAGCTGTAGATGTGGATGACCTTCACCTTCGCTCTGATAAAGCCCTCCACCGGGTACTCCATTATTTCCTCGAAGGCTTGTTCTCCATGAGTCCACAACGCTGCTTGGCCCGTTTGGTCTTTGACCCAAACGTTACCACCGCGGTTTCGATATGGTTCACTTAGTATGGCCACATCGATGTTTTTCTCGCGGATGGTTTACGCGAGTAGATCCTGCGCCGCCTCGCAGTGGTTGAGGTTGATTTGTATCAACCTCATCTGCGATTTGTGCTAAGGGCTCTCCTGTATTCCGGGCACCTGCTGCTGCCCGCAATGTGCCAATGGTCCACACCCTCCTTTCCTTTGCACAGTACACAATTTGGGTCAACTCCGCAGTTCTTGCTGATATGGCCTCCCACTCCGCATCTCCTGTATTGCTTTGACCTGTCATTTGGGCTAGTGCATGCATTCGCAATGTGACCAAAGCCAAGGCATCTAAAGCACCGTTTTAACGACACCTGTTCCCTAAGGCGACACATAACCCAGCCTATTCTCACTCTCCCTGCTGCTAATAGTTTGAGTGCGTTCTCCACTGGTAGGCTGATGATGGCGGATTGTGTTCCCCCATAGGCTTTCCTTAGCGTTTTCACCACTAACTCTTGTAGTCCGGCAAGATCGAACTGTTTCTCCAACGCTTCGCAAACCTCCTCCTTCGTCGTGATTTCATCTATATCTTTGCAGATTATAGTGATCTCCGGCCTGCTAGCTCTTATGTGGGCTTCCTGCCCTAAAGTCTTCCCGATTTGGCTTAAGAATTTGTCCGCGGTTACATCCTTGGATTTCTTAAGTTCCAACATAAGATCTCCCTTCTGGGACCATCTAATGCAGTTGACGTTGTCTCCCAAATTGGTGAGTTCGGGGTCTGCCTTCACTTTCCTGAGAATGTCAGCGTATGACCCTTCGCCCCGTTTGGAAATGAAAATCACCTCCGGTCTAATCTTCCTCCGATAATTTCTTTCCCGCGGTTCTACCTCCCTCCAAGCTTCCGCATCCGCCTTTGAAGTTTCAATCCCTTTTCTCGAGGTAACCACTGCAGTATTTTCACTGGCAGCTTCAGACGTACTTTTCATGAACTCCGCCTTTTTGGAAGTTGGGTCCTTTTTTTCTTTTCGGGGTTTGCTGGCCTGTTGAGGCTTCTCGCGTAGCCTCTTCCCCTGTTTCTCTCCTTTTGTGTTTTGAACCGGCGTTACTTGAGTTGCCTGGTTCACTTTTCCAATCGGCGACTTCCCTACTCGTTCAATCTGGGCCTTGCCGTACGTCAAACGGATGCCTCTTATCATGGCCCTTGTATTTTGATGAATGTTCCTGCGCTCCCTTATAAACTCACACAGCCGCATGATCTTTTTACCGAAGGCAGTAAAGACTAGTTATTGCTCAAAACATCGCTCGGGTGAATCAGCGTCAGTGATTCTTCCTCACCGGAGACTCCCGCTATACGCCTCCCAATGGGAGTAGCGATCGTGGAGGCTTGTGCTCGTGTGGGAGGGATCTGCGAAAGATCGAGCTCCTTCTCGACGGGTCCGTCACTGGAGCCAGTTCAAGTTCCTCCCGTACGCTTGTAACATTAGATGCCACAGTAGCCAAAGTTCCCATTACTGAGGCACTGCCGCCATTGGATATCGACGGCCGGGAGCCCGCTTGCTCACTCCGAAAAACCGCCGGTACTGGGTTTCCGAAGCCCTGCACCGTAACTTCATTCTTCTTCTGCTCCTCCATGTTTCGTTTTATTTCTGGGTATACTTCCCATAGCCAATTTTTATCCACGGGTGGGCGTTTACTTCCCACCTACCCGGTCTGCGCATAAACATGCCCATACACGCACATCTAAGGATGCGTGCATGTGCATGCTCATGGCACATTCGCCGAGCATTCCCTTATCCGTGCGAAGGGACGCGCCTGATGGGAGATATGGCAACTCCACATAGGATATATATATATATATATGTATATATATATATATATATATATATATACTTATGTTACCTAGCCTAGGCGTGATCGTCCCACCAGATGCTTTCGAAGTTAGTAGCACTAATAATCACTATCGGTTTTATTGTGTTTACTTTATTCCAACTCAGTTTTTCTAACCTGGTTGGTAGGAAATAATCGGAATAGTCTCCTGTGGCAATGCTAGCCATATTTTTGTTAACTGAGTTTTGGTAATTATTTTTAGGTAGGTTGGCCGATTATTACGGTTGTTTGTTTATTAATTTTGCGCTCCTGTAGGCATACTCGCCCCACCAGGTGCTGTACCGAAACCAATTGTCACTACCCAATTTTTACTGTAGTCCGTTTCACGTTCGCGTTTGTTACCTTGCTTTTCGCTTGGTGGTAACCAGAACTAAAAACCGCACGACTTCGCTACTTATGTTGTCTGTTTTCTCGAATAGGCAAAAAAACAACAGAGTTAGAGAAATAACTTTTATTCCCAGAAGAATGGTACCAAATTGTCGTTTCGCTCCTTACACTCTCGAAGTTTTTCTAGAACTAACTTATCTTTGGAACAATTGTTACATAAATACTATTTCTAACAAAGAGTACAAACTGCCGATTTTGCGATATTGCTTTATCTGATTTTTCCCAGTAACTCTATTCTTTCAGTGACTCATTGCTAATGCGTCTATGTTATTTGATATTGCAACGACTTCTTCTTTATGCTTCAAGTATTGGATATTCAGTCTTATCTTGATTGACGTTTATTGTATAGGGTAAGCGTTACATGTAACCCCTCCCTCCTTTGATTGGACTTCGTCCTCGAAGGATTCAGATTCTACATCTTCATTGGATTTTATTGGCTGATTTTTACTTTTAGGTATTATGTTTCTGATGTTGATTTGTTTTTCGTTTAATTTACAGCAGCAATATAATGTAAGTATGATCATTATTATTATTATAAAAAGCACAATTGAAGTCGAAATTGCTGTTTTCCTTCCTGTATATTGGATTTCTGTTATTTTCTATTTGAAATTCATTAATTTGTTCCCAAGTGGATTGATGATAATATTTTGAGGTATCAATAATGGTTGGTATGATGATTCTAGATTTATATTCAGGTATATGGTTATGAAAAGTTATTTTATTTATATTTATTGAACAATTATCAAAATTAAATAGGAATCGAATCGATACGAATCTTTTTGTTTTCTCTCGTTGCAATGACTATACCAATCAATTTATTTTTGTACTGTGATTATAAGTCCTGTTTCTATTCCTGTAATATATCCTTCTGTTTTTCTAATATTGGTACCTTTAGTATCCTTTAGGATACATGGATGTAAACATAATCTTCGTTTTTGTAATGGTAGGATTTGTTTTTATATTTTACAATATTACTAGGTTCAAATTTTATTTCATATTTTGTTTTATCAGGTATCGGTATTACAATGTATTTATAAAGTGTTACAATATTATTGGGAATTTTAATTATAAATAGTAATTCTGTTGGCTTAATTTTATTTGAAGCTAGCGCCAATTTCACATATTTAAGTTTGTTTATATCAATACTAAAATCAAGGATTTCTTCTTTCGTTAACATGTTTCTGCTCATTAATCCTATTCTAGCTTTGCAGTATTTGTATATTTATTAGTGTTGATAAGTGATGGGTTTCTAATTGAAAGTTTTCTGAATTTTCTTGTAATTTTTATTCAATGACTACTTGATCTTCTTTTACCGTATTTATTAGTTTTCGAATTTGTGTTTCGATTCTATTGTTGACTGAAATTTGTTGATTTACGCTTTTAATTATTTGATGGCTATGTTTTTGTTTAGGATGTTTTGTTTTATTTGTTTTCTGAACAGGGGCATGTTATTCTGTGTGAATGCTAATCGTTTATTCTGGGCTATTAGTTCTGCAAATTTAAGAGTGTAGATTCCGCAATCATAATTGTTGTTTTGTTGTGGAATGTTTATCACGTTGATGGTAATATAGTTTTCAGTTAGTTGAATTGTCAAGGGATTCTGATTTAAGGTAATCTTGTAATTTTAATAGGGTGTAGTTATTTTTGATTCCTAATGAGTCGTAGTTGAGTCGATTTTGTTATTTATTACAATCAAAGTTCAGTGGTTGTTTCCTACATGAGTGGGTATTAGGATGAGATTGTATTCAAAAATGTTTTCGTTTTTTGTCCATCTTCTGATTGAATTGTGTCCGTCTTTTATGAGTTTGTTGATGAAAAATGTATTGAAAATTAGAATTTTTGTGAGTTTATTCTCTTCATTATGGTTTTTTATGAGATTTAGGTAGAAATTTATTATGTTATCGTTCAACCAGCTTTCTTTATCAAGGGTTTATATATCGTCTTCGTATAGGGATAGTCCGAATTTTTCTTAGGATGATTAGTCTCTTCTATTTGTTGTGGGGGGAATAATTCTTCTTTATCTCTAAGGTATTCAGTTTTTCTTTTTATACGATCGAAGTTTATTTTTTGGTTGTCTTTTTGTCGGATTATTTGATTGTTTTCCTTTATGTCTATTTCCTGAAGTTTTCATAATGGGTCGTATTTTTGTCTAATTGTTTGTTTGATGAATAATTGTTTGTTGTTTATGTCTGATTTGTCTTCTTGTTTTTTGTCGAGTTTGTCAATCCATTTGTCTTTTTTGTTTTTCAGTTTTTCAAGTAATTTGTCTCTATTTATGTGTCCAAATTGGATTTCTACTGGTTTATGTTCTGCTGTGGAATGGGTTGTGTTGTTATAAGCTTCTGCTGCTTCTAATACTATTAATTCTAAATCTTGTTGTTCGTTTAGTTCCTGAAGTGTCCTAATTATTTCTGTAAGGGTGTTATATAATCTGTTAATATCTGCTGTTCCAGTGTGTGATCCAGGTGCCGTAATATGTACGTCGCTGTCATTGTGTTTAAGCAATTGTTGTAAGGTTATTATGTCGAATTCATTATCCATTATAATTTTCTTTGGTTTTCCCATTATTGTTATGTATTCTTGCATTAATTTCTGTGAGGTTACTGCGTTTTTGTCGAGGGTAAATTTTACATACAAAAATTTGAAAAAAGTTTTATTTTTATTCATATACAGGTCGATGTATATTATTTTATTCACGTTTTCAGGGGTTTCGGATATCCCAAACTTGGTTTTGTATGGTTTTCTGTCATACTCTGTTTTTCCACATATTTTGCAGTTGTCTATATATTCATTTATCAACTTTTCTAGTTTCGGGAAGTAGTATTTATTTTTTAATTCTAGGTATGTTTTGTTGGTTCCTAGGTGGATTTTATCGTCCTCGGTCTTAATGATTCTGAGTGTTTGCTCTTGATCTAGGAGATCAATTGCTCGCTTGCTGTATTTTATGAATTTCAGCTTTTTATTATTACTGAATAGTTTTATGATCTCTTTCTGAACTTTATTATATTCTGGGTAGTTTAGTTTGCTGTATACAGCAATTTTTCCATTTTCTAGTGTATTTCGTTTTAGAATTTCCGTTATTAGGTCTACGTTTCCGAGATCTGTTTCATCAATGAATACATGTCTATTCTTGTTAATTAGTTTTAGTTCTTTTCGCTTTTTTAAGGTTTTGTGTAAACACGAAACCCTATTAAAATCGATTTACCGTCTGTCTGTCTGTCAGTCTGTCTGTCCGTCACACGCATTTTTCTCGGAGACGGTTATAGCGATTGACACCAAATTTGGTAGAAAGGTGGGAACTGTGAACGCTCACGCATACAGTAAATTATATCGTTTTACGTCGAATTTAAGGGGGGGTCCCCATACATGCAACAGGGGGTTGTAAAATGTTTTTTCATCAGATATAGTCACGTGTGGCATCAAATTAAAGGTCTCGGTTAGTACTTTTCAAAACCGAGCTTAGTTTCGTCATTCGTTGGAAGGGCGAGGAGCACGGGGGGTTGAAAGTTATTACTTTTTTAAGGGGGCCATTCTCAGAAACTACTAAACCGAAAAATCTGAAAAAAATCAGGAACCTGCCACTATATGGTGCCTGGGCTTCGAAATACCTTCCATGCCGATATCTGTTTAAATAAAGTTAATAATAGTATATTACTACAATTTTTTGTAATTGTGCAGAAACCCCCCTTAAGTTCATCCTAGTACCATGAAATAGTAGTATATAGGCTATAATATAGAACATGATCCTACCAAGTTTGGTGGAAATCGCACTGTTACTAACAAAGTTACAATACCCTCAAATTTGTTGTTTCTTTGAAAATTTAAGACTATGAATGTCAATATCATCCGAAAGTGGATGCTCTCACATAATATATGGATATATTACGTGCTACGTACTAAGAAATACACAAAACCTTTCATACCTGAAGCGTCCAGCTTCCCGTTTCCCGACTTGTTCTTACTATTATAATCTGATTTTTACAGGTGTTTACAATTGTTTCACTAATGGGGATATGATCATTTAATTTCTCTCTGCCTGAATGAATTGTTGCTAAGTCTGAAGGGACGTTGATTTGGTAATAGATTTCGTTTCTATTCGTGTTTATACGGCTTAAGAAATCAGCGACTTGATTTTCTTTACCTTTCACAAAATTTATATCGAAATTATACTCATTAAGCTTGATTTTCCATCTTAGAATTTTTGGATCGGGATCTTTTAGGTGGTGGTCAAAGGTGGTGGTCAAAGGGTAGTATAGGTCCCGGGGTGAAACGTGGATTGGTACCCACGATGGAGCATAAAACCTGGGAAATGCCTGCTGAACCAACACCAACAGCTCTACTACCAAACCCTATCTCCACCTCCACGTGGTGACCGCTGGGAGCTCTTTCTTGACGAAAAGCTGCAGACGGAGAAGGATGAAGGCGAGTCTCCCGCGCCTAAAAACGGGACAAATTGTACCAACTGGTCCTCCAGGTTGGGGGTTGGGTAGGGCTTACAACCCTACACGGAAAACAACCTGTTACGAAGCCACAACAGGAGCCTCGGATAGGACGGATGTTAAAACGACGGACCCGGCAACGACAAAGGAACAACGATTTGCGCATTTTCTCATGGAACGTGCGCTCCCTGTACAGAGATGAAGCTGATAAGCAGCTAGCCGATACCTTGTCCCAATATAGGGCTGATATAACAGCGTTGCAAGAGATGCGATGGACAGGGACCGGTTTCCTGGAGAAGAGCCACTACACCATATATTATAGCGGCCATCCAGTAAACCATGTGCTCGGAGTAGGTTTCTTAGTCAGCCAAAAAATGAAACCTGCTGTTATCGGCTTTGAAAGTATAAGCGAACGGCTATGCACTCTGCGCTTGCGAGGCAAGTTTAGAAATATAAGCCTCATAAACGTTCACGCCCCTACAGAGGAGACTGCAGAGTCGGAGAAGGATACCTTCTACGAGGCAGTAGAAAGAACCCTCGAAGCCTGTCCCAGATATGATATCAAAATCATACTTGGGGATTTTAACAGCCAAGTAGGGAAGGAGCCCGTATTCAGGCGATACGTTGGCTCCCATAGCTTACACGAAAAAACAAATGATAACGGACTGCGGACTATTGAATTAGCAGGGTCACACGAAATGGTTGTTTGAAGTACCTGGTTTGCGCGGAAAGCGGTCCACAAACATACGTGGGCCTCTCCAGACGGGACCACTTTCAACCAAATTGACCACGTGTTGATCGAACGCCGCCACCTCTCTGCCTTGATGAATGTCAGAACATATAGGGGGGCCAATATAGACTCGGATCACTATCTCGTTGGCATGGTGCTCCGAGCTCGAATAACAATACCACCTAGAATCCCCTCTGACAATCAGGTGAGAGTGAACACTGAAGCCATCCACAACACAACCCTCCGCGACACCTATAAGAGGGAAATGGATGCCGCAATATCCGCAGTCAATAGAGGACCCGGAGATGAAGCATCAACTAATGATCTTCATAACCACCTGAAGAACGTTATCATGGATACGGCCACAAATATACTTCGCCCCAGCCGCAAAAGGAGTCGGAACGGTTGGCTTGACGATTAATGTAAGCTAGCAACGGAACGGAAGAATGCCGCATACCGAGTAATGTTGCATTCTCAAAGAACGCGGGCACGCGCAGAGACTTATCACGAACTCCGTCGAGCGGAGAAGCGACTTCACAGACGGAAAAAGGAAGCCTGGGAGAACCAACAAGTCTGTGAACTAGAAAAGTACAGGGAGCAACCGCACCAGGCGCGGAAGTTTTACCAACAAGTCAGCAGGTTGAAGCCTTATACACCTCGATGCTCATCCTGCCGAGACAAAGAGGGAAATCTGATTTCCGACAGAATGGGCATATTAGAGCGATGGGTTGAGTACTTTGATGAGCTACTGAACAACCAGAACATCGGCGAGTTGGAGGTCCCGCCAACTGAAGACGACGGACAAATACTGCCACCACCAAGTTTAGGAGAAACAGTCCGTGCAATTCATCGGCTAAAAAATCATAAGTCGCCAGGAGCCGATGGAATTACAGCCGAATTGGTTAAATATGGAGGCGACCAGTTACACCAAGTGGTTCATCAACTTGTGCTCAAGGTATGGGACAGCGAATCAATGCCTGACGATTGGCAGCGAGGCATAATCTGTCTCATACATAAAAAGGGAGATATCACACAGTGCAGCAATTATAGAGGTATCACGTTGCTGAGTACCATCTATAAGATATTCTCCGCTGTTTAACTAGGCCGGATAGCCCCATACGCCCAGAACATCATTGGCCCATACCAAAGAGGCTTCACTCCAGGCAAATCAGCAACAGATCAGATTTTCTCTCTGCGGCAGGCGATGGAAAAACTGTTGGAATATGGACAACAGTTGCACCATCTGTTCATCGACTTTAAAGCCGCCTATGATAGCATAGCCAGGGTAAAACTGTACACGGCCATGAGAGAATTCGGTATCCCGACGAAATTAATAAGACTGACTAGGCTGACCCTGACCAATGTGCGAGGCCAGATAAAAGCAGCAGGATCACTCTCAAGACCATTCGACATCAACAACGGTCTACGACAAGGGGATGCGCTATCATGCGTCCTCTTTAACCTGACCCTCGAGAAGGTGATCCGTGATGCTGAGGTGAATGCAAGAGGTACAAGTCCACCCAACTACTGGCCTATGCTGACGATATCGACATCATGGGAAGAACCACCCGAGACGTTCAAACTGCCTTCATCCAGATCGAGCAGGCAGCGCGAGATCTTGGGCTGCACATCAATGAAGGCAAGACAAAATACATGGTGGCAACGTCAGCACCGAAGACGAATCAACCAACAACATCAAACCGCACTGGTCAAACACAAACACGAACAAGAATAAGGATAGGGGTATACAACTTTGAGACCGTTGACAATTTCTCCTATCTAGGGTCGAAAATCACAACCGATAACAACTACGATGATGAAATCCGCGCACCGTTGTTGTCAGCCAACAGAGCCTATTTCACCTTACAAAGACTGTTCCGCTGCAAACGTCTCACCATAGGGTCAAAGCTCTTACTGTACAAGACTATGATCTTGCCAGTCCTCATGTATTCTTCGGAAACTTGGGTTCTTAGCAAGAAAAATTGCA